>NC_070580.1:37982893-38040625 GCF_027409825.1 Scomber japonicus
CTCATGTCTCCTCCTCCTCTTCCTCACCTGTCTCCTCCTGCTCCTCTTCCTCACCGCTCCTCCTGTCTCCTCCTCCTCTCCTGTCTCCTCCTCCTCACCTCTCATCATCCTCCTGTTCCTCCTCCTCACCTCTCCTCTTGCTCCTCCTCATGTCTCCTAACTTCCTTCTCATGTCTCCTGACCCCTCCTCCTCCTCCTGCTCACCTCTCCTTCTCCTCTCCTCACCTCTCCGCCTCCTCCTCCTCATCTCATCTCTCCTCCTCACCACTCATCCTCCTCACCTGTCTCCTCCTCCTGCCCACCTGTCTCCTCCTCATTCCTCCTCCTCCTCACCTCTCCTCCTCTTTCCTCCTCACCTCTCCTCCTTATGTCTCCTCCTCCTCCTCCTCATCTCTCCTCCTCACCTCTCCTCCTCCTCACATATCTCCTCCTCACCTCTCCTTCTCCTCCCCTCTCCTCTTCCTCCTCCTCTCATCTGTCCTCCTCACCTCTCCTTCTCCTCATCTCATCTCATCTCTCCTCACCTCTCCTCCTCCTCACCTGTCTCCTCCTCATCTCCTCCTCCTCATGTCTCCTCCTCACCTCTCCTCCTCCTCCTCATGTCTCCTCCTCCTCCTCACCTCTCCTTCTCCTCCTAACCTCTCCTCCTCCTCATGTCTCCTCCTCACCTCTCCTCCTCCTCCTCACATATCTCCTCTACCTCACCTCTCCTCCTCCTCCTCCTCACCTCTCTTCCTCCTCCTCCTCACCTCCTCCTCATGTCTCCTCACTTCCTCCTCATGTCTCTCCTCCTGCTCACCTCTTCTTCTCCTCTCCTTACCTCTCCTCCTCACCTCTCCTCCTCCTCCTCACCTCTCCTTCTCCTCCTAACCTCTCCTCCTCCTCATGTCTCCTCCTCACCTCTCCTCCTCCTCCTCACATATCTCCTCTACCTCACCTCTCCTCCTCCTCACCTCTCTTCCTCCTCCTCCTCACCTCCTCCTCATGTCTCCTCACTTCCTCCTCATGTCTCTCCTCCTGCTCACCTCTTCTTCTCCTCTCCTTACCTCTCCTCCTCACCTCTCCTCCTCCTCCTCACCTCTCCTTCTCCTTCTAACCTCTCCTCCTCCTCATGTCTCCTCCTCACCTCTCCTCCTCCTCCTCACATATCTCCTCTACCTCACCTCTCCTCTTCCTCACCTCTCTTCCTCCTCCTGCTCCTCTTATCCTCCTCATGTCTCCTCCTCTTCTGCTTCACCTGTCTCCTCCTCACCTCTCCTCCTCCTCACCTCTCCTCCTCCTCACCACTCCTCCTCCTCACCTGTCTCCTCCTTCTCCTCCTCCTCCAGGGCCTCCCGGACCCTCAGACGGTCTCCTCCAGCCTCCAGCAGATGTGGGCTCTGACGGAGGTGATGCAGACCAACCAGACCACCGCCTCCATCGGCCGCTTCGACGTGAGTCTCAAACATCATCAGCTGATTATTGTTTATTTATAGGACACTCATTGAAAGGAAGGGAGGAAGGAAGGAAGGAAGGAAGGATGGAAGGAAGGGCGGAAGGAAGGAAGGGAAGGAAGGAAGGAAGGACGGAGGAAAGAAGGAAGGTAGGGGGGAGGAAAGAAAGAGAGAAGGAGGGAGGGAGGAAGGGAAGAACAGATGGAAGTAAGGAAAGGAAGGACGGAAGGACGGAAGGATGGAAGGAAGGAAGGAAGGGAAGGAAGGAGGGAGGAAGGAAAGGAAGGAAGGACGGAGGAAAGAAGGAAGGTAGGGGGCGGAAAGAAAGAGAGAAGGAGGGAGGGAGGAAGGGAAGAAAGAAGGAAGGAAGGAAGAAGAAAGGGGGATGGAGGAAGGAAAGAAGGAAGGGAGGAGAGAAGGAGGGAGGGAGGGAGGAAGAACAGATGGAAGTAAGGAAAGGAAGGAAGGAAGGAAAGAAGGAAGGGAGGAGAGAAGGAGGGAGGGAGGAAGAACAGATGGAAGTAAGGAAAGGAAGGAGGGAAGGATGGAAGGAAGGAAGTAAGGGAAGGAAGGAAGGACGGAGGACAGAAGGAAGGTAGGGGGGAGGAAAGAAAGAGAGAAGGAGGGAGGGAGGAAGGGAAGAAAGAAGGAAGGAAGGAAGAAGAAAGGGGGATGGAGGAAGGAAAGAAGGAAGGGAGGATAGAAGGAGGGAGGGAGGAAGGAAGGAAGGACGGAGGAAATAAGGAACGAGGGAGGGAGAAAGGAAAAGAGGAAGGGAAGAAAGGAGGAAGGGGGGAAGGAAAGGAAGGAAGGACGGAGGAAAGAAGGAAGGTAGGGGGAGGAAAGGAAGAGAGAAGGAGGGAGGGAGGAAGGGAAGAAAGAAGGAAGGAAGGAAGAAGAAAGGGGGATGGAGGAAGAAAAGAAGGAAGGGAGGAGAGAAGGAGGGAGGGAGGAAGAACAGATGGAAGTAAGGAAAGGAAGGATGGAGGGATGGAAGGAAGGAAGGAAGGGAAGGAAGGAGGGATGGAAGGAAGGAAGGAAGGGAAGGAAGGAGGGATGGAAGGAAGGAAGGAAGGGAAGGAAGAAGGAAAGGAAGGAAGGACGGAGGAAAGAAGGAAGGTAGGGGGAGGAAAGAAAGAGAGAAGGAGGGAGGGAGGAAGGGAAGAAAGAAGGAAGGAAGGAAGAAGAAAGGGGGATGGAGGAAGGAAAGAAGGAAGGGAGGAGAGAAGGAAGGAGGGAGGAAGAACAGATGGAAGTAAGGAAAGGAAGGAAGGAAGGACGGAGGAAGGAAAGAAGGAAGGGAAGAGAGAAGGAGGAAGGGAGGAAGGAAAGGAAGGAAGGAAGGAAGGACGGAGACGACGGTTTGATCATGTTTAAATAAAAAGGTCATAAATTAGATTCTCACTAGTTTAAATGTTGTTTCTGACACCTCCAACATAAAAGCATCAGAGAGGAGTCATTAAAACATGTCTGAACACACACACACATACACGTTTTTAGTACCTCGTGGGGACCCCTGACTGGTTGGTGCTTTGTGGGGTCCTCCCTTTCTAAACGGTCTACAGACATCATTTTAACTCCTAAATTCATCATATTTTTCTGAGAACACTAAAATGACAAGTATTTAAACTAATGTTGGATTGAAACCTTAATATTATTTCACATTAATACTGCGTCTAATAATCCAAAAAGCCAGGGAGATATTCGCTAATTTCAGGTTGTGGTCCTCATCAGGATAGAAAAACAAACACACTCACACACACACACACACTAACTGTAAATCACTGTTTTGGACTTTAAAAGATGATAAAACATTTAATGTTCTGTGTTTTTCTACAGGTGGACGGCTGCTATGATATCAACCTGCTGTCTCTCACATGAACCACACAGGAGGATGAATGTTCACTTTATGTAAAATACACACTAAAGAAAAAATATACAATTAAACACGATATAAGAGTAAAAAGCCAAAGCTCGCTCCGTGATCTTTAGTTTTTATTGTTTTTTATTAAACAGTGGCCGATGACAGCTAACATGACGTCATTTATTATGACAGCTTATCTTCATTTCCTCTGTTCTTCATCACAAATATACACTTTTACTCTTTGTGCACTTTATTAATAACCCTCCTGTTGTCCTTGAGTCAAGCAAGGAAGGGAGGGAGGGAGGAAAAAGGAAGGAAGGAAAGGAGGGAGGAAGAAGGAAGGAAGAAGGAAGGAGGGAGGAAAGAAGAAAGGAGGGAGGAAAGAAGAAGAAAGGAGGGAGGAAGGAAGAAGGAAAGTAGGGGGGGAGGGAGGAAGCAAAGAAATAAGGAAGGAAAGGAGGGAGGAAAGAAAGAAGGAAGGAAAGGAAGGAGGAAAGGAGGGAGGAAAGAAGTAGGAAGGAAAGAAGAAGGAAGGAGGGAGGATGGAAAAGAGGGAGGAAAGAAAGAGAGAAGGAGGGAAGGAAGGAAAGGGGGAAAGGAGGAAGGAAGGAAGGAAGAAGGAAGGAAAGGAAGGAGGAAAGAAAGAGAGAAGGAAGGAAGGGAGGAAAGAAGGAACAGTCAAAACAGACGGGTCAATTTGACCCGGGAGGACGACAGGTGGGTTAAAAGAAGAAGAGAGTCAGTATTATCTGCACTCATGTTTTCACTGATGCAGCTATTCATTGATCTTTAAGTTCAGTTACATTATAAAACTGCTGTTGGGTTTTATTAAATTAATGTCTGTAAGTTTGATTATAAACTTATAAACTGTCTTCATTATTATTTTATTATTGGAAGTTGAACTGAGTGAGAAACTGTTTCTGAGCTTCTGTTAACCTTTGTGTCGTCCTCCTGGGTCAAATTGACCCGTCTGTTTTGACTGTTCCTTCTTTCTTTCCTTCCTTCCTTCCTTCCTTCCTTCCATCTGTCCTTCCTCTCTCCTTCTCTCTTTCCTCCCTTTCTTCTTTCCTTCTTTCCTCCCTCCCTCCTACCTTTCTTCCTTACTTACTTCTTTCCTCCGTTCTTCCTTCCTCCCTTCCTTATTTCCTTTCCTTTCCTCCCTTCCTTCCTCCATCCCCCTTTCTTCCTTCCTTCTGTCCTTCCTCCCCCTACCTTCCTTCCTTCCTTACTTCTTTCCTCCCTCCCTCCTACCTTTCTTCCTTAATTACTTCTTTCCTCCGTCCTTCCTTCCTCCATCCCCCTTTCTTCCTTCCTTCTGTCTTTCCTCCCCCTACCTTCCTTCCTTCCTTATTTCTTTCCTTCGTCCTTCCTTCCTTCCTCCCTTCCTTATTTCCTTTCCTCCCTTCCTTCCTTCCTTCCTTCCTTCCTCCCTTCCTCCATCCCCCTTTCTTCCTTCTGTCGTTCCTTCCTCTCTCTCTCCTTCCTTCCTTCCTCCCTGCCTTCTTTCCTTTACTCCCTTCCTTCCCTCCTTCCTCCCTCCTTTCCTTCCTTCTTCCTCCCTTCCTTCCTTGACTCGAACACAACAGGAGGGTTAATCTGTAAGATGTTAAAGAGTGTGAAGACTGTGACTGTACATTTATTTCTATTTCATGTATTAATTTGTATTATTTATGTGTTTAACAAAATAAAAGTCCTGCATATGTAATTATATAATGATGTTAACTGTGGATCACTCTCAGTGCATAATTATATATCTATGTGTGTTTATGAGCTCTTAACTTCTATTTCAGACCTTCTCCCTTGAGGTGTAGTTTAGGAAGAAGGACAGAAAGGAGGGAAGGAAAGGGGGGGGGAAGGAAGAAGGAAGGAGGGAAGAAAGAAGAAGGAAGGAGGGAGGGAGAGAGGGAAGGAGGGAGAAAGGAAAGGAGGGAGGAAAGAAGGAAGGAGGGAGGAAAAAAGAAGAAAGGAGGGAGGAGGGACAAAGGAAAGGAGGGAGGGAAGGAAAGGGGGGAGGAAGGAAGAAGGAGGGAGGAGGGAGAAAGGAAAGGAGGGAGCGAAGGAAAGGGGGAGGAAGGAGAGGAGGGAGGAAAGAAGAAGGAGGGAGAAAGGAAAGGAGGAAGGAAGGAAGGAAAGGAGGGAGGAAAGAAGAAGGGAGGGAGGAGGAAAGAAGAAGGAAGGAGGGAGAAAGGAAAGGAGAGGAGGGAGGAAAGAAAGAAGGAAGGAGGGAGGAAAGAAGGAAAGGAGGGAGGAAAGAGGAAAGAAAGAGAAGGAGGGAAGGAAGAAAGGAGGAAGGAAGGCGGAAAAACGGACAGGGTCAATTTGACCCTGGAGGACGACATGATAATGATGTTAACTGTATATATCTATGTGTGTTTATTAGCTCTTAACTTCTATTTCAGACCTTCTCCCTTCTTTAATGGACTCTTGAAGTTTAGTTTAGGAAGAAGGACAGAAAGGAGGGAAGGAAAGGGGGGAGGAAGGAGAAAGGAGAGGACTCTTGATGTTTAGTTTAGGTTCTGTTTTGTCTTAAATCAACAATCAGCTGCTTAAATGTCCAATAAAACACCTCTTGTTCATACCAAGGTTATTATAGTTTTTAAATTGTCTTTAGTTTTTATTTTTATGTAGTTTTTCAGTTTGCTTTTTTATTTCAGTTTAGTTTTAGTGAGTTCAACAAGTGATTTATTAGTTTCAGTTTAGTTTTTTTTAGTTTTAGTTTTTCAGGTATTCAGAGAAAGTCTTGACTTGTAGTGAAAGGATGAAAGAATGAGTGACACCAAATATAGTTTATCATATCATATATAAGTCCTTTTCATTTCATTCTTTAACCACGAAGCATAGCGGCTGCTGCAGGACAGGAAGTCATCGAGGGAGAAAACGAAGCTGAATTTTACGAAGAAAAAAAAAAAAAATTCCGGCACAAAAAAAAAATCAGCCAAAAAAAAAAAATTCCAGCACAAAAAAAAAAAAAATGATACAATTGGGTCACATAAAGTTGACATTGAGTTGATACTATTAGTTTAACTGAAAAGCTACGACAATCAAGATATAAGCTTTTTTTTTGTGCCGAAAATTTTTTTTTTTCACCTGGCTTTTTTTTTTTTTTTGCCTGCTTTTCCCCCCTTTTGCCGGATTTTTTTTTTTTTTTGCTGGCTTTTTTATTTTTTTTGGCTGGCCCTAATACTCCTTCGTACATATCAATAACGTAAAGCCTATTCCTTATGACATTACCAACCTTGTTGAGTTCAAGTCGTCAACCTATCTACTAGCCTAATAGCTGCCGTTAGCTTGTTTATATCTTGATTGTCGTAGCTTTTCAGTTAAACTAATAGTATCAACTCAATGTCAACTTTATGTGACCCAATTGTATCAATTTTTTTTTTTTTTTTGTGCTGGAATTTTTTTTTTGGCTGATTTTTTTTTTTTTGCTGGCTTTTTTTTTTTTTGGCTGGCCCTAATACTCCTTCGTATGAACGGAGCCATCTCCCCAAAGACTAAAACCATAATATGAAATGAATTAAGCTTTTAAGAGACACAAATACTGAAGAATAAATGTGTGAGAGAGTTTAAATGTCTCATAAACAGACAGAATGTATTTTCATTTATAAATCTGTATATTTGTGTTATTTTCAGATCCTGTCGGCTGCTTGTTGATAAAATTTCATCTTCTCGTCTCTTCAGCAGTTGAACTATAGCAACTTTTTATAGAAGAAAAATGCCTTGCAGACTTTAACAGCTGCTGCTGGAGAATAAATAAATAAATAAACACACACAACACGTCCCAGAGGTGTTTCAGCCGGTGTTTCTGTTTTTACTGAAAGTGAAAAACAAATAGTGTAAATCCTCCAGAGGTTTAACGAACTGCGACTGAAGGAAGGAGGACAGATGCTGCTTTTATTCTTCACTGTCAATAAACATACTGAACATTATTAATATTAACAGATGCTTTATTCGTCTCTCCACAGTTAAAACATGAGTCTCCTTTTTTATTCAACTATCTTTTTATTGAGAACAAGGTTCAAAGAGACGGTAATATAAAAAGACAATATTTTAATTTCGCTATCATAGTTGTTAAGAATCTTGCCTATGAAAGGTTTAATGAGGAAGGATGGAGGAAAGAAGGAAGGAAGGAAGGTAGGGGGGAGGAAAGAAAGAGAGAAGGAGGGAGGGAGGAAGGGAAGAAAGAAGGCAGCTAGCCTGCCGGAAACGAAGGAGAAGAAGAAGAAGAAGAAGAAGAGGAAGAAGACGACGACAGCTCTGGCAAAAAAATTATAAAAATAGTACTTTTAATCAACAAATCTTTAACCCTCTGTAAATGCCACGCTAGTCTGCTAATAAACGTTAGCCCCACTAGCCAGCTTATAAACAGTAACCCAGTCAACCTAGTCAACAGTATATTGTTTGTTAACACTTGAATTGTCTGTATGTTTTTTTTGTTTTTTTAAATTTTCTTTTATTACACTGATTTTCATTTTTTGCTAAATGTTGATATGAAAAATAAATAAAAAATTGTTATCGAAAAAAAAGACAATATTTTAGAATTTTGATTTTTATTCAGAACACATACAAACACACCCACCCAGCCACCGCCCCCCCTACCCATCCCCCCATTACACATCCCCCCCCTACAACATCCAGTGCATTGCATTTTAAGGACATAAAATAAGTATATCAATAAATTGTATATGTTGATATGAAACATTTATAAAAAATTGTTAACACATGGGAATCCTGCAATGAGAGGAATTAAGGAAGGAAGGAAGGAAGGTGGGAATCCTGCAATGAGAGGAAGGAAGGAAGGAAGGAAGGAAGGTGGGAATCCTGCAATGAGAGGAAGGAAGGAAGGAAGGAAGGTGGGAATCCTGCAATGAGAGTAAGGAAGGAAGGAAGGAAGGTGGGAATCCTGCAATGAGAGGAATGAAGGAAGGAAGGAAGGTGGGAATCCTGCAATGAGAGGAAGGAAGGAAGGAAGGAAGGAAGGTGGGAATCCTGCAATGAGAGGAAGGAAGGAAGGAAGGAAGGTGGGAATCCTGCAATGAGAGTAAGGAAGGAAGGAAGGAAGGTGGGAATCCTGCAATGAGAGGAATGAAGGAAGGAAGGAAGGTGGGAATCCTGCAATGATAAGAAGGAAGGAAGGAAGGAAGGTGGGAATCCTGCAATGAGAGGAATGAAGGAAGGAAGGAAGGTGGGAATCCTGCAATGAGAGGAAGGAAGGAAGGAAGGTGGGAATCCTGCAATGAGAGGAAGGAAGGAAGGAAGGAAGGTGGGAATCCTGCAATGAGAGGAATGAAGGAAGGAAGGAAGGTGGGAATCCTGCAATGAGAGGAAGGAAGGAAGGAAGGAAGGAAGGTGGGAATCCTGCAATGAGAGGAAGGAAGGAAGGAAGGAAGGAAGGTGGGAACCCTGCAATGAGAGGAAGGAAGGAAGGAAGGTGGGAATCCTGCAATGAGAGGAAGGAAGGAAGGAAGGAAGGAAGGTGGGAATCCTGCAATGAGAGGAAGGAAGGAAGGAAGGTGGGAATCCTGCAATGAGAAGGAAGGAAGGAAGGAAGGAAGGTGGGAATCCTGCAATGAGAGGAAGGAAGGAAGGAAGGAAGGAAGGTGGGAATCCTGCAATGAGAGGAAGGAAGGAAGGAAGGTGGGAATCCTGCAATGAGAGGAAAGAAGGAAGGAAGGAAGGAATCCTGCAATGAGAGGAAGGAAGGAAGGAAGGAAGGAAGGTGGGAATCCTGCAATGAGAGGAAGGAAGGAAGGAAGGTGGGAATCCTGCAATGAGAGGAAGGAAGGAAGGAAGGAAGGTGGGAATCCTGCAATGAGAGGAAGGAAGGAAGGAAGGAAGGAAGGTGGGAATCCTGCAATGAGAGGAAGGAAGGAAGGAAGGTGGGAATCCTGCAATGAGAGGAAGGAAGGAAGGAGGGAATCCTTCAATGAGAAGAAGGAAGGAAGGAAGGTGGGAATCCTGCAACGAGAGGGAAAAACAACGAATCTGCTGATAGACGGATTATTAAATGAGTTGCAGCATTTCTCCCTCACCCCCCCCCTCCCCCCCCCCCCCGCCTCTCTACCCCCCGCCCCCCCCCCCCCCAGGTTGCATCAGTCTGCGTGTTGATGGATGAGCGACGGCTCTGCAGCTTCTCACCTCGACGCCATTAATCATTTATTCAGGTGAGTGTGTGACAGCAGCAGCAGAAGAAGAGACGCGGCTCCATCCAACCTGCAGACAGACAGGAAGTAAACTTTACTGTCACAACAAGCTTTTCTTCTTCTTCTTCTCCTTCCTCTTCTTCTTCTTCCTCTTCTTCTTCTTCTCCTTCCTCTTCTTCTTCTTCCTCTTCTTCTTGTTCTCCTTCCTCTTCTTCTTAGTTGTGTTGACAAATTAAATTTAAATTAATTCTTTTAGACGTCTGAGACACCTTCCTGTCGTCCTCTCGGGTCAAATTGACCCCGTCTCTTTTGACTGTTCCTTCCTTCCTCCCTTCCTCCTTTCTTTCCTTCCTGCCTTTCTTCCTCATTTCCTTCTCTCCTAAATTCCTCCCTTTTCATCCTTACTCCTTTCCTTCCTTCCTTCCTCCATTCCTTCTCTCCTAAATTCCTCCCTCTTTTCATCCTTACTCCTTCCCTTCCTTCCATCCTTCCTTCCTTCCTCCTTTCTTTCCTTGACCTGAGGACAACAGGAGGGTTAATGTTAGTTTGCTTCCTTCCTCTTTTCCTCCTTTCCTTCCTTCCTTCCTTCATTCCTTCTCTCCTAAATTCTTCCCTCTTTTCATCCTTACTCCTTTCCTTCCTTCCTCCCTTCTTTCTCTCCTTGCTTCCTTCTTCCTTTCCATCCTTCCTTCCTTCCTTCCTCCTGTTCTTCCTTGACGTGAGGACAACAGGAGGGTTAATGTTAGTTTGCTTCCTTCCTCTTTTCCTCCTTTCCTTCCTTCCTTCCTCCATTCCTTCTCTCCTAAATTCCTCCCTCTTTTCATCCTTACTCCTTTCCTTCCTTCCTTCTTTCTCTCCTTGCTTCCTTCCTCTTTTCCCCCTTACTCCTTTCCTTCCTTCCTTCTCTCCTAAATTCCTCCCCTTTCCATCCTTCCTTCCTTCCTTCCTCCTTTCCTTCCTTCCTCCTGTTCTTCCTTGACGTGAGGACAACAGGAGGGTTAATGTTAGTTTGCTTCCTTCCTCTTTTCCTCCTTACTCCTTTCCTTCTCTCCTAAATTCCTCCCTCTTTTCATCCTTCCTCCTTTCCTTCCTTCCTTCCTCTTTTCCTCCTTTCCTTTTTTCCTCCTTCATTTTCATTATTCCTTTCCTTCCTTCCTCCCTTCTTTCTCTCCTTTCCTTCCTTCCTCCTTTCTTTCCTTGACCTGAGGACAACAGGAGGGTTAATGTTAATTTGCTTCCTTCCTCTTTTTCTCCTTACTCCTTTCCTTCCTTCCTCCCTTCCTTCTCTCCTAAATTCCTCCCTCTTTTCATCCTTACTCCTTTCCTTCCTTCCTTCTCTCCTAAATCCCTCCCTCTTTTCATTCTTCCTCCTTTCCTTCCTTCCTCCCTTCTTTCTCTCCTTTCCATCCTTCCTTCCTTCCTTCCTCCTGTACTTCCTTGACGTGAGGACAACAGGAGGGTTAATGTTAGTTTGCTTCCTTCCTCTTTTCCTCCTTACTCCTTTCCTTCCTTCCTTCCTCCATTCCTTCTCTCCTAAATTCCTCCCTCTTTTCATCCTTACTCCTTTCCTTCCTCCCTTCTTTCTCTCCTTGCTTCCTTCCTCTTTTCCTCCTTACTCCTTTCCTTCCTTCTTTCTCTCCTAAATTCCTCCCTCTTTTCATCCTTCCTCCTTTCCTTCCTTCCTCCCTTCTTTCTCTCCTTGCTTCCTTCCTCCTTTCCATCCTTTCCTTCCTTCCTCCTGTTCTTCCTTGACGTGAGGACAACAGGAGGGTTAATGTTAGTTTGCTTCCTTCCTCTTTTCCTCCTTACTCCTTTCCTTCCTTCCTTCCTCCATTCCTTCTCTCCTAAATTCCTCCCTCTTTTCATCCTTACTCCTTTTCTTCCTTCCTTCTTTCTCTCCTTGCTTCCTTCCTCTTTTCCTCCTTACTCCTTTCCTTCCTTCCTTCTCTCCTAAATTCCTCCCTCTTTTCATCCTTACTCCTTTCCTTCCTTCCTCCCTTCTTTCTCTCCTTGCTTCCTTCCTCCTTTCCATCCTTCCATCCTTCCATCCTTCCTCCTGTTCTTCCTTGACCTGAGGACAACAGGAGGGTTAATGTTAGTTTGCTTCCTTCCTCTTTTCCTCCTTACTCCTTTCCTTCCTTCCTTCCTTCTCTCCTAAATTCCTCCCTCTTTTCATCCTTCCTCCTTTCCTTCCTTCCTTCCTCTTTTCCTCCTTACTCCTTTCCTTTTTTCCTCCTCCCTCCCTTCCTTCTCTCCTTAATTCCTCCCTCTTTTCATCCTTATTCCTTTCATTCCTTCCTCCATTCTTTCTCTCCTTGCTTCCTTTCTCCTTACTCCTTTCCATCCTTCCTTCCTTCCTCCTGTTCTTCCTTGACCTGAGGACAACAGGAGGGTTAATGTTAATTTGCTTCCTTCCTCTTTTTCTCCTTACTCCTTTCCTTCCTTCCTCCCTTCCTTCTCTCCTAAATTCCTCCCTCTTTTCATCCTTATTCCTTTCCTTCCTCCCTCCCTTCCTTCTTTCCTTGCTTCCTTCCTCCTTTCTTTCCTTCCTGCCTTCCTCCCTTCCTTCTCTCCTAAATTCCTCCCTCTTTTCATCCTTCCTCCTTTCCTTCTCTCCTAAATTCCTCCCTCTTTTCATCCTTACTCCTTTCCTTCCTTCCTCCCTTCCTTCTCTCCTAAATTCCTCCCTCTTTTCATCCTTACTCCTTTCCTTCCTTCCTTCCTCCCTTCTTTCTCTCCTTGCTTCCTTCCTTTCCTTCCTTCCTCCCTCCCATCCTTCTCTCCTAAATTCCTCCCTCTTTTCATCCTTACTCCTTTCCTTCCTCCTTACTCCTGTCCATCCTTCCTTCCTTCCTTCCTCCTATCCTTCCTTGACCTGAGGACACCAGGAGGTTTAATGTTAGTTTGCATTTATTTGATTATTATTTTTGCTTAAATCTGACTCTGATGAAACAAACTGAAAAATGCACCCTTCCTTCTCTCCTAAATTCCTTCCTCTTTTCATCCTTACTCCTTTCCTTCCTTCCTCCCTTCTTTCTCTCCTTGCTTCCTTCCTCCTTTCCATCCTTCCTTCCTCCCTTCTTTCTCTCCTTGCTTCCTTCCTCTTTTCCTCTTTACTCCTTTCCTTCCTCCCTTCCTTCTCTCCTAAAGTCCTCCCTCTTTTTGTCCTTACTCCTTTCCTTCCTTCTTACTCCTTTCCTTCCTTCCTCCTGTCCTTCCTTGACCCGAGGACAACAGGAGGTTATTATTTTTCTTTTTTTGCTTAAATCCGATTCTGATGAAACAAACTCAAAAACACAGCATTGAATAAACAGCAGCTCTTATTGTGACACGATCATTAACATCCCACTCTGACACTTCATTACAATAATGTGATTTATACTGAAGGCAGGAAGCGTCTCTGTTTTAGATGCATTAATAAAACACTGACTATCAAACATGAGTTTCAGAGCAGTGAGTGTAACACGTCGTGCAGCTGAAGGCTCAGTGATACATAATTAAAGTGATGAAGGTATTAACGTCTGTCTCCGGGGCCCGACACACGCAGCTAACTGTTTCTCCTCATTACTGAAACGGAAGCAGTTGTTTTTGGTTTGGAGGCTGTTTGATTTAACGTCAGCTGATCTCATCTCGTAGTTTAACGCTGCTTTTTCTTTATTGATTAATATGCAAGCCAACCTTAAAGAGTCATACATTCTGATTCTTAATGGAGAAAGAAAATCATTTTAACTATCTAAGAAACATTATTCACATCCTTTACTGCAGTATTATAGTGATGTAGTATGCAGTATTACAGTAAAAGTACTGCAGTATTATAGTGATGTAGTATGCAGTATTACAGTAAAAGTACTGCAGTATTATAGTGATGTAGTATGCAGTATTACAGTAAAAGTACTGCAGTATTATGAGTGATGTAGTATGTAGTATTACAGTAAAAGTACTGCAGTATTATAGTGATGTAGTATGTAGTATTACAGTAAAAGTACTGCAGTATTATGAGTGATGTAGTATGCAGTATTACAGTAAAAGTACTGCAGTATTAGAGTGATGTAGTATGCAGTATTACAGTAAAAGTACTGCAGTATTATGAGTGATGTAGTATGTAGTATTACAGTAAAACTACTGCAGTATTATGAGTGATGTAGTATGTAGTATTACAGTAAAAGTACTGCAGTATTATGAGTGATGTAGTATGCAGTATTACAGTAAAAGTACTGCAGTATTATAGTGATGTAGTATGCAGTATTACAGTAAAAGTACTGCAGTATTATAGTGATGTAGTATGCAGTATTACAGTAAAAGTACTGCAGTATTATAGTGATGTAGTATGCAGTATTACAGTAAAAGTACTGCAGTATTATAGTGATGTAGTATGCAGTATTACAGTAAAAGTACTGCAGTATTATAGTGATGTAGTATGCAGTATTACAGTAAAAGTACTGCAGTATTATGAGTGATGTAGTATGTAGTATTACAGTAAAAGTACTGCAGTATTATAGTGATGTAGTATGTAGTATTACAGTAAAAGTACTGCAGTATTATGAGTGATGTAGTATGCAGTATTACAGTAAAAGTACTGCAGTATTAGAGTGATGTAGTATGCAGTATTACAGTAAAAGTACTGCAGTATTATGAGTGATGTAGTATGTAGTATTACAGTAAAACTACTGCAGTATTATGAGTGATGTAGTATGTAGTATTACAGTAAAAGTACTGCAGTATTATGAGTGATGTAGTATGCAGTATTACAGTAAAAGTACTGCAGTATTATAGTGATGTAGTATGCAGTATTACAGTAAAAGTACTGCAGTATTATAGTGATGTAGTATGCAGTATTACAGTAAAAGTACTGCAGTATTATAGTGATGTAGTATGCAGTCTTACAGTAAAAGTACTGCAGTATTATAGTGATGTAGTATGCAGTATAACAGTAAAAGTACTGCAGTATTATAGTGATGTAGTATGCAGTATTACAGTAAAAGTACTGCAGTATTATAGTGATGTAGTATGCAGTATTACAGTAAAAGTAGTGCAGTATTATGAGTGATGTAGTATGCAGTATTACAGTAAAGTACTGCAGTATTATGAATGATGTAGTATAAAGTATTAGTACAAAAAGTATTAAAGTACAAGTACCTCTAACAGTACTACAGCAAAGTACTAGGACCTCAAACTGTACTACAGTAAAGTACTAGTACCTCTAACTGTACTACAGTAAAGTACAAGTACCTCTAACTGTACTACAGTAAGGTACCTCAAGCTGTACTTTAGTAAAGTACTAGTACCTTTAACTGTACTATACCTCAAACTGTACTGTAGTAAAGTACAAGTACCTCAAACTGTACTACAGTAAAGTACAAGTACTTCAAATTGTACTACAGTAAAGCACAAGTACCTCAAACTCAAACCTCATTTTTTATTATTTAACATAAATACACTTTAAATACACTTATATATACTCACAAAGCACTATTTATGTTTTTAAACAGCTCTATTAATCAATATTCATCTTTGTAACTGTAGCATAACATCTCTTTTTAACCTTTTTAAATGTAAATGAACAGTATTACATTACTTTCTTAACCCAACAGGAATATTTAAACAACTCAATAAAACACATTACAGTTATCACAAAACAATAATTATCACAACCTGGCATCTTGTCAACACACATATGCATCATAGCTGTCTTTATTTCTCTTATTTAACTACAGTAGCAGCGCGTTAGCTAACTTAGCCACAATGCTAACACTCACAATGACTATCAAAGGTAATATCACAGCTAGCATAGCGCCACTCACGGTTAGCGTTAGCATCGTACTAATTTAAGCTAGCGAACTTTTTAGAGTCAGTTCACACGGTTAACAATGATACAGATAGTACCACAGCGGGTCCAAACATTAGGAAACATCCCTATAACTCAGACTGGTTTCAGTAAAGTGTCTCAATGAAAGGCATTTTCACACAACAAGCTACATCAACAAGCTAACAACGAGGCTTAGCATGTAGCATGTAGCAGCCGCTTACCGGTGGCTCATGCGGTGAAACGGCTCCAATCATCCAATATAATAATATAATAATACACAAAAGTCGTTCCTAACAAGCAAAAGACTTATTAGACAGTGCTATGAGGTGATATATCATGAATTTTCGACCTTTACATCGTCTTTATTACCAATGTTCATCAGCTTGTTTTGTACTGTTCGGCGGACTCAATGACCGTGACAGTGAGTAAAGGCTGATGTGCCATCTAGTGGTGGAGCATGCGAACAACATTACATGACATAAACGGGATTAGTACCCATGTGGGTTACATGTACTACAGTAAAGTACAAGTACCTCAAACTGTACTGCAATGAAGTACAAGTACGTCAAACTGTACTGCAGTAAAGTACTAGTACCTCAAACTGTACTGCAGTAAAGTACAAATACCTCAAACTGTACCGCAGTAAAGTACTAGTACCTCAAGCTGTACTACAGTAAATTAAAGTACCTCTAACTGTACTACAGTAAAGTACAAATACCTCAAACTGTACTGTAGTAAAGTACTAGTACCTCTAACTGTACTACAGTGAAGTACAAGTACCTCAAACTGTACTGCAATGAAGTACAAGTACGTCAAACTGTACTGCAGTAAAGTACAAGTACCTCAAACTGTACTACAGTAAAGGACAAGTACCTCAAACTGTACTGCAGTAAAGTACAAGTACCTCAAACTATACTACAGTAAAGTACAAGTACCTCAAACTGTACTACAGTAAAGGACAAGTACCTCAAACTGTACTGCAGTAAAGTACAAGTACCTCAAACTATACTACAGTAAAGTACAAGTACCTCAAACTGTACTACAGTAAAGTACAAGTACCTCTAACTGCACTGCAGTGAAGCACAAGTGCCAAACTGTACTGCAGTAAAGTACAAGTACTTCAAACTGTACTGCAGTGAAGTGCTAGAAACTTAAAACTGAACTTAAGTGCAGTACAGAGTTACTTCACCCCACAGAAAGAGAAAATGAGATGTTAGAGCATTGGGATTACTGATCACAAAATAGTTCCAGTGTGATTCAGAAGCAGAAACATCCTGATTAGTCGCCCCATTTCCATGCAAACTCTAATTTAAGCACACTGCAGTATATTTCCATAAATAACACCAAGCAGAAGAAAAAAGAAAAAAAACTAGATTTGACTTATGCTTCAAAACGAGACACTTCAAGTTCAGTCAAAGTCATCCAAGAATGAAGAATCTCATCTCCTGTAAACTTCTTACCTCAGCTTAATGCTCCACAGCGTGCCGTTACGAGCCTGCCGGATGAATATATGCAACGATTCAGATCACTAACCACGTATAAAACATAAGCAGGTGTTGCATTATAATTATTATTACGCTTCTGTCAGAGTTGATGAGGCTGTTTCTGCATCTCTCTCTTTATTTATTCTGCAGAAATGACCGACTGTCTCCTCTCAGATTGCTGCAAATGTGCTCGTTGATTCTGACATGATATTAATTCCACCGCCTAAATGAGCTGATTGTGTTACAAGAAACGCTGCCTGCTGAACCGTAAGAAGGTATGAATAAACACATAACTATAAAAAAAAAAAAAAGAAAGAGAAGGAGAGAGATTTTCCTTGGCTTCGAGCTGCAGGGTGTAAACCACATTAACAGACAAATAAACTGTAAAAGTGCCGCAGAGAGAAAGAAAGAGAGAAACCACCTGCTGTGTTTCATCTCAAGCTGCTAATTTAGCAGCACATTAACGCCTGAGTCTAACGTCACTAAATCCATGCTAAAAGCTTCACGTTGGTGCCAAAAAAAGTTGGAGCGAGTATTTAGGTTATTTTTAAGCTTCTTTTTTTTTTTGTACTCAGCTTTGACACAAACTTTTAAATCACATGACTGAAGGACACACTTATCTGTTCAGGTGTGTATGAAGCAGTACGTACGGAAGAGTATTAGAGCCACTGAAAAAAAATGTTAGGCCATTTTTTAAGGGAGGATTTTTCCAGTGGCCCTAATACTCTTCCATTAGTATGTAACAGTGCAGGTTGTCAGTAACTTCCAAAAAAACCCCCCTCTAATCAGCCTTTCTGCTTGGATCCTAATTCCCTTCACTTGACCCTACCGCTCGTTTCCATTGGTAGTGGTCCCTTAAAATGGAGCCTTAAGTGTGGCGGCATTTTAACCGGCAACCAGTTTCCAGCTGCTGTCCTTTGTTCAGGGGTTTGAAAACAATCACTGCCTCTCTTCAATCATGAGCAGCGTTTTATTTGTGTTGGTTTGAGTGTCCATACACAATTTCAGAGTCATGAATATATACTTAAAGAAAGGACAAAAAACGAATAAAGAGAGCGGTCTAAAAACATTAAGGCTCTCCCCTGTCTCATCCGAGCCACCTGTCTCCCTCCTCCCTTTAATCCTCATTTCCTGGGAGGTGGCTTCATAACTATGAATACTCAAACAGTCTAATTAAATAATATCTAAACAGCTACTCTTCAGTTTAATAATGTTAAGGAAAATAATAATCAAACAAAATATGCAAAAATGGCTCCAATATTAAGGATTAGGTGTTGAAATCTTTAGCATGTTTTTTTCTGCCCTATTCTTTTCTTTCAGACAACCCAGTCTCACATGTGTCTGTAAATGCATCACTGATGGAGGCCTGGCAGAAACTGATGCAGCTGGAGCACCACCACTGTCGACTGGATACCAATCAGCCAGTCAGTCAGCGCCACCTCTCCTATTACCCACAGACTGTATAAAAGAAATGGACGTAACATCCGTGACGTCACCCATTGGTTTGTGGACTGCTGCTCGGAAGCCAGTAGTATCGAATCTAGGCAGCGCCATCTTGAAAATTTTAGTTGCATGCTGGGAAAAATAAAAACACGGATTCTACTTATATGGGCAAGAGGCGGGGCCATGGACGGACGTATGGGCGGGACCAGCGGCGGAGCGGGGAGGCTGCGATTGGTTGTGAGGGCTGGATCTCAAGGACATTGGTCAATCAACCTGTCAATCAGGACGTAGCCACGCCCTAATGCATACCCTGCTTTATCGTCACATATAAAATCAGGGAGGCCAAAATGTCCCAAATGAACATCATACTGCATTGAAGAAGGCTTTAAACTAGCGATTGAGACCATAAACACATTTTGAAAACGTTTACTGAGGTTAGAAATCAAGTGAGAAGTTGGTGAATTCTCCATTGACTTGTATAGAGACGGTCGCCCCCTGGTGGCCTTTTGATAGAATGCAGCTCTAAGTTACTTCTGCATTGGCTTCTTTTCAGAGGACAGGAACTCCCCGCCTGCTATTACCTCTTGAAGTTTTATGTCTCCTTGTGAGATCTTTACCTCCTCCTGTCGTCCAGCTGTCACTAAGGAGCTCTCGGCTCGGACAATGTGTTTCTTTTTTTTCCTTTTTGCTTAGATTTTTATATCAAACCATTTTCTTTTAATTTCAGCTACTGTGCATCTGTCTGCTGACTCGGTATTCACAGCATCACAAATGTTCTGCCTTTGCTGAGTTTTGGGTTTTTACTGTAACACCAGTAGAGAAACATCACAGGTTTCTCTCCCTCTGCTGTTCAAAGTGCATCAACCTCCTCATTTCTCCTGATCTGCATACCGGTGGCGTGTCAGCTTTCTTTAGAGTGAACACACACTGTGCCGAATGTATTTTCAAAGAATTCAGGCTCGTCTTTGCTCTGAGGATGATTTATCATCTGCAGTCTGTCATACAGAGAGTGAGTCACACAACAGCATGTTCCAGCCTGGATCCCATATGTTTCATTACTGTTTCATATATCCTGTGACTGTCACTGAAGGACGACGCCATGAGAACGCTGAAAGTGAACCAGAACAGTTGAACAATGAGCTGAAATTCACTATAAAGCTCCGTAAAGCCAAAGGAGCTGCAGAGTCTCTGATAATTTGACCGTGACCAACACATTACACACTGACAGCTTATACAGTATTGTAAAAAAAAAATCAATTACAGCCAATTTATGTAAAAGTATTAGCTGTAAAATGTTCTTGTAAAGTATAAAAGTAAAAGTGCATTATTGATGGATTAATCTAGTATCTACTCAGTATTTAAATATTAATGCCAGCTGCTGTAGAGGTCATTTTATGGGTGGTTTCATTCACTGTATAACAATGCTTTGTATTTTAGATGCTCATAGATACATTTTTTAAAATCTTCATCTGTGAATAAATGCAGTGAAGTATGACTACAAGGACCTTTTCATTCTCTCTAAATTTAGCTTTATGTATAGTTCTGTATAGTAATCATATTTGATTTTATTATAGTTTCTACGCTTTGGCTTCTTACAAATGTCCACCTTCCACTTCTCCTTATAAGTCATTAATCATTTTTTGAAATGTACAATATTTCCCACGGACATGTGGTGAAGAAGCACAATTAAAACACTTCTTGAGTGTCCTTTTTCCATCAATCAGGAGCCCAAATGAACCTTAAGTGTGTTCTCCTGTTCATACTGACCATTAGAAGATCCCTTCATAATGCACTTATAGTGGAAGTAATGGAGGACTAAATCCACAGTCCTCTAAAAATGTATTTAATGTGAGATAAATATGCATGTTTTAATGTATCTAATGTAACCAAATGAAAAAAAACCCAACCACATATAATTTAATATAATTAGACATTCATCAGTAATGCTGCTGGTGGCCACTAGATGGTGCTGTTGCTCTATAAATCCCCTGCTGTAGCCTCTCAGCTCTCCTCTCCCATGTTTTAACACTGAGGTTTGTCTTTTCATTGGAGTTTTTTTATTTATTTCTCATTCACCACTCTCTCTCTCCCTCATATAATGCTGGAATACGCCATAAAGAAGACAAAGTACAGCCTCCACTAAATAAGTAATACTGCTGTGTCAGTTTGATGGTGAGAGTCTGACCACAATCCAATTTAGAGCGCTCTGATGGGCTGTCAGAGCGACGCTAATTGCTCTCGCTCCGACCAATAGACGGAACAAAGGCTGGCAATCAAAGTCTGCTTTTGTCACACTCATTAGCCTCATTTCTGCTCGCTTATTTCAGATGAATCTTCACCCTGTAAAAGCGTCACAGCCGAGCATTAACAAACCATTACGTGCTGCTGCTGCTGCTGCTGCTATGAATACTCCCAGAGTGCAGGGTGACATTTGATGGTTTAGACTACATCTGATAAGAATTATTCTAAATATCCTACAATTTAAATATGCAGAAAAATGCTGAGATTAGTTTGACACAAAGCACCTCAGCAGGTTATCATGAGGCAGCAGTTTTTTTAGTCTCTGCTGCTGCATTCACGATCTGCAGTCGAACTCCCACAACGTGAAGCAACACCTGCGTCCACAGATGCTGCCATTATTTTCACATTACCCACAGTCAGATCCTGCCTGCACACAAAGCGGGTACCCATGAGTTTATCCTTCGTTTGGTTTGTTAATTAAAGAAGTTAGTGTAATTAATCATCAAATATCAGGCGGTTTATTTGGTAGAGTTGATGAGAAGAACAGTCAAAGTGTTGGATGGTGTCAGGACAATCAGAGGTTCTCCAGAAAGCGGCGGTCCAACACAATACAACACCTTATCAAATAATTAAAAGTAATTAAGGCATTAAAGGAGACATCTGTTATTTATCTGGAGCGTAGATTATTTAAACTCTGCTTGTTTTCAGCTGATTGTTCTCAGCTGCTTCACAATCACTGAGTCATCCACAGCTGTGTGGCCGCAAACGCCATAGTTACTGATGGATTTAAGCGTTTGGCTAAAATCACATAACTACTGTCTGAAAATCCTTTTTTTCCCCTGTTTGTTATCACACCACAAACCGACCTCAGAGACCCAGACACTCTTTTTCATCTCACTTGGCCTGTGTGGTTGTTTTGTCCGGACTGACAGTTTGATTGACAGTTTTCACACCTGCCCAAATGAACCGAAGCAGAGTTCGTCTGAACTGAAGGTTCAGAGTGAAAGAACCTTCAATTTACTGTAAGTTCACAGCATATTATAGTCCTATTAAATGTCTGTATTTGTTCAGGGGGAATTTGATTTTCCACATCATTTGCTGCTTTCTCGTGATTCCTGAGATGTCGGCAAGTGAAGATGGAGTTCAGTGATTTCGGCTACACTGCAGATGTTTGTGTACCAAAGATTAGGAACAAGAAAACACACCTGGTTGTGTTTTGTTACCTTGTCTTGCATGCTTGTATAGAACAGCAGATATTATTGCTGTATTACTGAGCTGATGTTTTTCTCTCTTGTTGCTCTGTGGGTGTTTATGTTGCTATTTGTCTTTGCAGCATATGTTTTCTTCTGTCTTTTTTAACCAATCATGTTGTTGGTTTTATAACATCAGGACTGCAGCTGGCAAACACAGAAATGTTGATTCATGTGCGCAATAAATCTGTGCAGAAGGAGCATTAACTGCAGAACTGGAAGTAGTATTTCTTTCTTTGTGTGTGTGTGTGTGTGTGTGTGCGTGTGTGTAGTGCAGTCAGTGTTGTAGCTACTCGGCTGCACATCGCTGCTCTCTGGGCGAGGGCACGGCCATGTGACAGAGAGGAGGATGAAAAGGACAAAGGCGAGCAGATGTGTATCAAGCCGGGAGGATCCACAAAGCCTGATCCTGACCTCACCCTGACCCCAGAAGAATCACTCAGCCCCTCGCCTCGGAAACTTGAAATCATATGATTCCTGTGAGAAACAAGCAGCTGAGGTTCATGTTTCCTCATCATGAAGTTAAATATCTTACAAATTAAATTTCAGGAAAGAATAAAGCAGTAAAATAAACCTTCTCTTTTATCCAGGAAAGTTGAATTTCAACATCACACAAAATATCTGATTGACTTATTTATCTGCCTGAACCAATCATCATCATCATCAAACTAAGATGGGGAAGGAGGGGGGGGCATCAATAAAAACAACCATGCATTAGGGATGTGTCATTAAAACTGAATAATTGTCCGTTCTTTATTGAGTCACTGAGCTGTGTAGTCTAGTATTCAGGTTAATTAACAGCTACTTTCAGCCACTAGGAGGAGCTCTAAGCTTCTTGCTACTGGAGGGAACATGATGCAGACGAAGACACACTAAAGTCCAGCGTGGTTTAAAAGCTTCCAGAAAGTAAAGGATATAATGTTGTCAGGTGTGAAATATGTGGAGCAGAGTTGAGCTACGGTGGCTTCACATGGACAAAAAGCTGCTGTCTGCTGTGACGATTACTGAGGGAGACGGACCTGAAGCTAATCACCAAACTAGTCCGTCAACATCTGGAGCTGCTCATTGATATCTAGCTGAAAGCTTCTCTAACATCTCGGCAGCATGATGACCCACTCTGAGTAGTTTTACACCATGTTTTATGACCTGTGGAGCAGAAAGGAACAGACACCAGTTTATCAGTGTGTGACTGACTAGCTCCATTTTATTGTCTCTGATGTGACGAACAGGAGATATGTAATATCTGAGAGTCTAACTTATAAAGTAGCTAGTTATTTATGTTTTTAAATATTATAACAAAGAATCAGATGGGGGTCAGTTTCTAATAACTTCTAATAGAGGCTTTTCTTCACCCTCGACATGTAAAAGCTTCCAGAAAGTAAAGGATAAATGTTGTCAGGTGTGAAATATGTGGAGCAGAGTTGAGCTACGGTGGCTTCACATGGACAAAAAGCTGCTGTCTGCTGTGACGGTTACTGAGGGAGACGGACCTGACGCTAATCACCAAACTAGTACGTCAACAAAGCTAACGTTACGTCTCTCATTGCTAACATGACTGTAAAGGAAATGCTCAGCGTTGTTGATGACGGGGAGAAAATAATCCACCTGTTATATTTTTATTGGTCTGTAAGATTTATTCTTTTAATGAATGTGTTTGTGTAAAGAAATGAAGGCTGATTATTATTTATATTAATACAAGTTTGTGCAGTTAAAGCTTGTTTGTTATGAATATTGAAAGTTATGTTTTGATGTATTATCTATTTAGCTCTTGTGAATGTCAGCATGCAGCAAATATTCAGTTATTCATACATCAATACATATCCCTTTTCTTTTTGCAGCAGTGCCTTTTCTAATAGTGTTTAACTAGTGCCTGGTATTAAAATATCTAAATCCCCACAAAGGAAAACACCACATTAAACAGTAAAAGACGTATATCGACTAGAGTATTCATCTGTTACTGATTAAAAAAGACAAACATAACTTGCTATATTCAGCATGTAGGAGGATTTTAATACAACATGCAGGCAGCAGAGAGGAAGGAGAATTCCTGCTTAAATAATCGGCTAATGGCAGGATTATAACTCACAGCCCAGTGAGTCAGACTGTCCCAAAACTGACTCTTTCATCTTTGTTTTGCTGAATCCTCAGTGTCCCACTCAGCAGACCTTCTGGTTTGCTGAGTGGGATACATTAGTGAGATAAGTGTGTCCCATCCCTCCATCCCTCTCTCTCTCTGCCTCTCTCCCTCCTGGGCCTCCTGATGTCTCTCCACACAGCTTCAGGGAGGGGATCATTCAGCTGATTGACTTTGTGTTTTCCTTTTCCTTCCACCGGGATTTGCAGCAAATAGAGCTCATAATTGACTCGCCCGTTCTTGGAAAATGAGCTCAGTTACTATTTAAGTGGATGTGGTGTCTGAGTGGTTGCTAGTGTGTGTGTGTGTGTGTGTGTGTGTGTGTGTGTCTGTGTGTTGGTGGCAGTTAGTACGCCACTCTCAGAATTAAGCACCAGTGTGATTTGTGAGTCCCTGAAGTGTCCCTGTCCTTTAACAGTCAGCCACAAGTGCTCAGCAGGCAGACTTGTTGCAGATATACAGCAGATACAGTCGACTCCATATGCTGCATGTCTTGATGGATGTTTGCAACATCACACTTTCCCCGCAGGAGGTGATAAATTTAATCTTACTAGCAAATTCAATTTGTCTCCTAATCAAGTATGAGTGAGAAATTTGGGACTCATTTGCTGTTATGTTTATCTAATTCATGTCTTCAACATCTGGAGGGTCTGACAGCTACGACAGAAATGCTAAATCAATACTGTGGTATCAGGCAGCCGCAGACAGACGGGTCTGTAGGTTCACCTGTCGCTCTGAGGGGAATCTAGATCCTACAATAACCAGAATGCACTGAGCATAATCTCATCCAAGGACATCACAGTCTGCTAAATGAACCCAACGAACCTATTGATGGTTTATCGTGACAACAGTTTAGTTTTACCAAAAGTAAGACTGAATGCTCCTGAAAATGTCAAATGGTGTAACCACAAAAGAATGATAGATATTAAATATGTGATCAGCTACAGTGTATTTAAGTGGACTTATACTAATAATGACTTCATTTAAAACATGTAAATGTTTCCTGATCTCCATGGTAACCAGATGAAATGTAATATTTAGAACAATAGTATTCCATTAGCTTTATTTAATATAAAAGTTATAATGTAAGATCATGCCAAACTAGTTGATATGGTGTTAGGTAGGAAGGAAGGAAGGAAGGAAGGAAGGTAGGAAGGAAGGAAGGAAGGAAGGAAGGATGTAAGATCATGCCAAACTAGTTGATATGGTGTTAGGTAGGAAGGAAGGAAGGAAGGAAGGAAGGTGTTTTATTGACTATTTACTGTTTTCAAGCGAGTTGAATTATTCGGTACAAAGTTTTTATGGTTACACCACTTAGACATTTTTACCATAATCCTCTAATATATTCTCTCAAAATGGATTAAAAGCAGAAATTTGATGCTGGGTCCACAAAAAAAGAATGTGTGAAGTTATTCATACGTTTATTTTCACATTTTAACCCTTTAAATTTAAACTAAACCACATGGACACTAACAAACACCTCATTGACCCATGTACAGTATGTATTGTATGCATGTAAAGAGAACTAGTGTATTTCCCCCTAAACCTGATTGAAAACCTGCAGCTGTCGTATTCTGATTCTGGGTCATAGCAGCAGTTGTATTGTGAGAATTTCTGACTCAGACAGAATTTTAGTCTCCAAAAACGTCAAATCCATCATCAGAGGACGAGTCTTACAGTGAGATCTAAGACACCATTTTGAATTTGGACAAAGATTTCATCACGTTTCGCTCACGATTCTCAACTTTCATATCAGACAGAGCAAAACCACACAGTGTGAAGGCTCCTTCAGTGAGAATAAAGACTCACACTCAGGCCACCTGCTGCATTAACGAGGACATATCTGTGGATCCATCGTCCTTACTTACGCAAATTGATCTTTTATCGGAACCCTGGCGATATTCAAGGAAAGGTCTCGAAGAACAAAAGCTGCTCTCTGACACTCTTCAAGCACACTGCATTGATCTATCCACTGTGAGGCTTCAGACCTTATTGAGGCTCTGCAGGACACAGTGGAGGAATACAGATATGATTCAGACACAATGAAGCAGTGGAGGCTGTTTAGAAAAGGCTCATCACAGCAGGGGCAGTGAGTACAGGTAAGAGCTTCAGCAGGAGGTTTGTTTTACTTCAGTCTAAGATCACTTTCATACATATGTACAGACATGGCTCAGCAACAATAGAGCTGTTTTAAGTTTAATTTCTCATAACTCAAAAAGGAGACGCAGTAGCCAATTAAGGTTGAGGAGAATAAATCCGACAGTGTCATTAAACTGTCAAGCATCCAGGAGATTTGCAGGGTTTTTTTTTAAAGCCACACAAAGCTTTTCAACATGTGTTACCAGACCTTGTCCTCACAGAGACATGGCACAATTATTCTGTCTCACAGATGACAAACATGTAATAAGTGAGTTGATTTGAAGCAGCAAAATGCTCATTTTTTTTACACTGGCTCAGTTCTCCTGAAACACTCCCCCCTCCCTTCTTGCTCTCTGCCTCAGTGTGTGAACCACTTGTGGAAATGGCAGCCAATTTAAATGCATATCAATGTGGGTTAGACGGTCAGGAGTGATGTGGTGCAGTCGGTTGGGTGCCTGGCAAAACTGGTTAAGCAGTTTCCTCTGCAAGCAGTCAAGAGGCAATGCATAATCAATCACCGTCCCTGCTTTGTAATTCTGCAGCATGAGGCGAGCGCTTCATATCTGCACAGTATTAAAATGCAGCAGCAACATGAGAGGGAGTGTATGGTGAGCCGTCGCAGCAAGGGCTCTGCGTCGGCTGCTGTGAAAAGCTGCAAACTGATCGAAACCATCTAGAGACGAGATCTAATCAGACGCCCCTGCAGTGTGTGTGTGTGTGTGTGTGTGTGTGTGTGTGTGTGTGTTTCTCAAATACAGCACAATCAGCCCTCCTCTGCTATCACCAGCCTGCTGTCTGATCACACTGATCTTAATGAGAGAGCATCTCTGTCCTGAATATTAAACCCTCACATTAAGAGCAAGTCGACGTGCAGAACCTGGAGAGCATCTGTTCTGCTGTAACTTACACACTGAATCCGACACTGATTTCCCTCCTGACTGTACAGGAAAGGTAGAGCGAGGTAGCGAGAGTGTTTATGTGTGAAATCATGTTTGTTAGAGAGGTTGCAGCCCCACCCTGAGATTGTTCCTGCTGTTTATCCTTTTCCTTCACTCGGCGTCACAGCTCCTCTTTGCATGTGTTCCTAATCCTCAACTTTTCATTGATTTCTTTTCAGCAAACGACATAATCTGAACAAACAGCAGGAAGAGAGAGTTCTTATTCCAAAGGTTTGAAATAGTGGATTCTTCAGTTTTTAGGTTTTTTGTTGATGGAGAAAAATAATTTACAATCACACTATATATTGGGTCCAACGTTACAAACCAATTTCAATTAAATGTGAATAAACAGTATTTTTGAATGGTGGTTTTTATGAATGGTGGAATATTTGAATAAATATGGGTCACACAGTCAACAAAAATGCTTATCAGTTGCACAAAAATGTTTATAAAAAGTTGAAATATTTCCATTTCTGTATATTCTGGGGTCATTTAAGGAAAGCTCATCAAATTTCTGGCTGAAGGAAAAGTTTTTAGGTTGTGTTTTCTTGTCTGAAATATAACACTGGGTCATATTAGACCCTCAATAATATGCAAGGTTAATGATGAATTTCAGCCACCATGAACACCTGGTCAAGGATGAAGGAGACAATTGAAATTTGTCCAGCAATGTTTAATCTTCATTCTTAAATTTTGAAGTATTCTTTAAAAACATAATGGTATTACAGTAAATTAACTAAAAAAATGAAGATTGTGGTATCCTGAAGTATCCTGAATCACTATCATTTCTATCCACCAGATGGTCATCCATTGGATTCCTCTTGGAATCCTCTGAAACAGTAACATAACACAACAAACTATTAATCCAAATGACACTTTAAATATGCACAGAATTATAAACTGTCAAAATCAGAAACCCAAATATATCCATGTAGGCTACACCTCCATCATCATCTACATGTGGTCCTCAACAATCCAGTAGAAGTTAACAAAAGTGGGGGTTATAGAATATTATAAGGTAGTTTCTGGCACTACAAACCACAGACTGTATAAAAGAAATGGACGTAACATCCGTGACGTCACCCATTGGTTTGTGGACTGCTGCTCGGAAACCAATAGTTTCGGATCTGGGCAGCGCCATCTTGAAAATTTCAGGTGCATGCTGGGAAAAATAAAACACGGGTTCTACTTATATGGGCATGAGGCGGGGCCATGGGTGGAGCGGGGAGGTTGCTATGGTTACGAGGGCTGGATCTGGAGGACATTGGTCAATCAACCTGTCAATCAGGACGTAGCCACGCCCTAATGCATACCCTGCTTTATCGTCACATATAAAATCAGGGAGGCCAAAATGTCCCAAATGAACATCATACTGCATTGAAGAAGGCTTTAAACTAGCGATTGAGACCATAAACACATTTTGAAAACGTTTACTGAGGTTAGAAATCAAGTGAGAAGTTGGTGAATTCTCCATTGACTTGTATAGAGACGGTCGCCCCCTGGTGGCCTTTTGATAGAATGCAGCACTAAGTTACTTCAGCGTTGGCCTCATTTCAGAGGACCGGAGCTCCCCACCTGCTACAAACACAGCAAATGAAAGCCTGTCTCTGTGACGTTGGAAGCGATAGTGGGATGGCGTGCAGAAGTAGGGTAACCAAAAGTATGTCCACAAACATGTAAGAACAAGCCAGTTAAGATAAGTTTGATTTGTTTAACTTACGAAAACTCAACAACTCTCCACTTAAACAGGCTCACCAATCTGTCCAGGCTGAACCATATTTATCACACCTATACCAGGTAATATGCTACTTGTACTCAGACTCATCATCCACAGTATAGTCCTCACAATAAAACAATAAGAACATATATAAAGATTAAAGATTATTGACTATATAATCATTCTGTAGTAGTTTTCTAGAATTTCTAGGAGACAGACATCCATCAAACCTGTTGATTTGTCACAGAGACCTTCAGTGGGAGTTTATCTCCAGTGTGAATGAATGGAAACAGTGTGTCAGTGAAAGTGTGTGTGAAGGTGTGTATGTGTGTGTTAGTATCAGGATCAGAGAACGACAGATTTCCTCTGTTCCAGTCCAGATTCACTCTGATCCTCTGGAACTTCTTCTTCACTCGGAAAACAGTGCGGCGAGCTGGTGGTGACCATGCTGAGTATTTGTCAATATAGAAACCTATTCTCCATAATCCAGACTGCATGATTCCCTTCCTCTGAACAGACTCTGATAACACACCCAGCGTCCAGTATTTACTGTCTCCAACCTCGACATCCCAGCTGTGAGTCCCTGAGTTAAAGCCCTCAGAGCCCAGGACAATGGAATAATCAGCAAACCTCTCTGGATTATCAGGAAGCTGCTGTCTCTCTCCTCCTCTCACACTGGTCAGATATTTAAACAGGATGAGTTCTGGAGCAGCAGTGTTTGGATCTAGAATTACAGGAATGTAGGAGACCATCTCCTTCATGTTGTTCCAGATGTTGAAGGCCAGGTTGCCCAGGTGTTTGGCCTGGTCTATCAGAGCTCCTGAGGGCAGCTGTGGATCATCCAGCAGGGGGCAGCGCTGGACTCTTTCCACTGCAGCCTTGTAGTTGTTCAGGAATGAGACGTCTTCAGCTCTCAGCTCCTCCTCTGTGGCTCTGACTGTGTGTGAAAGAGCTGCTATCTCTCTGCTCAGAGCCTCCATCTTCTCCTTCATCATCTGACTCTTCTGCTCCTCTTCCTCCCTCAGAGCAGCCATCCTGGCCTCCTCTTCCTCTTCTAGAAACTGGTGAAGCTTCTTAAACTGCTCCTTAATCTGCCTCTCTGTGTGTTGGGCCTGGACCTTAATGTGTTTTGCTGTTTGATCAAACTTCACTTTAACTCGTTCACAAACCTTTAACTTCTCCTTTAAGGGCTTCAGAGTTTCCTCAAGTTCCTTCTTGTGTTGTTGTGCAGCTTCATCGATGGGTCTGAATCTGTGGTTGGTGTGTTTTGCTGAATCTCTGCAGACGAGACATATTGGCTGCTGATGGTCCAGACAGAAGAGTTTGAGTTTCTCAGAGTGCAGACAGCAGAGATCCTCCTCTGATCTGGAAGCCATTTAGTCTCTGAGTGAAGCTGAAAACACAGCAGACAGAAAGTACAGTCAGTCATGGCTCCCCTCCCTCCTCTACTAACTTCACTGACATTTTCTTTCAGTGTGACTCCAGTTTTTAGTCAAACTCACCTTCAGTGTGTGGAGAGTCAGCAGGTTGAAGCAGCAGAGTTCTAGTTTTCCACTTTTCTCTCCTGTAGCTGTACTCACTCAGAGGAAGTTGTTAGTTTGGTCTGAAGGTGAATCTGATGCTCTGTTTTTCAGTCTGTGTGTCTCTTTAGAGACCAACAATAAACTGTTTCCTGGTTTGTCTCAGGTGAGTCAGGTGAGGGGCGGAGCTTTGTCAGATCTCTTCTGATAAATGTTGTAGCTTCACAGTAACACAGGGTGTGTTTCAGTCCAAAGGGTTTACTCATTACTCAGAGGGAAATGGGGACGGCTGTTGCACCAACCCTCACTCTCTCTGACTCTCTGTGCCTGTCACACTTGTGTTTGTGCAGCTTTTATCAGTTTGATGTTTCACCATGAGTTTTATTTTCAGTTTGGAGTCTTTCAATCTGTCGCTAACTAACTGCACAAACTAAAATAAGTCAAAAGTAGCTTCACGGTAACACAGGGTGTGTTTCATATCAAAGGATTTACTCATTACTCAGAGGGAAATGGGGTTTGCTGTTGGACCAAATTTATTTAAACAGATCTTTAGGTTGAATAATGAGAGTCAAAATGTAACTCAGTAAAATCCCTGTAATATTCCTGAGAACAGATCTCATGGAATACTTTATGTGGAGGGCAACAGGAAATATTGTAGATGAAGGGTAATATGTATAGTAAGGTGTAGCATAGAATAATGTATGTAAAGACATCCAATATTAAAGGGTTATTATAGAATATCATAGAAAAGGAAACCACAGAATATTGTTGGGAAGTTGTGCCAGTGATATTGTTGGAGAAAGGTACAATAGAAGACTGTATGTTAGGACTACCAAGGAAAGGTTTAAGAAAGTGGGATCTTGAAATATTCTGGGACATGGGAACACTAAGCTAATGGGGAAAACTGGAATGTCTGCTATGGAATAGCATAGAAAATGAGCAACATGAAAGTGTGTAGATAGTGGGAAACATTTATTTACGGTGTATAAACATGGACGTTATGACAGCCCCCCAAAAGTAAAGCCAAAATATCTGGATCGCCCCCTGGTGGCCGGCTGCAGTAAGATCATAAGTCCTGCTGCCTCCATTTTTCAAATGGGATATGAGACAAACTACAAAAATGACATGTAGGAATAAATTCATGTCATTTTAACTCACCATTGTCACAGTAATGTTTGTCTTTCATTCCTGTATTCTGCGCCCCTCCCCCACCTTTGTTTCTATCTGATTCATTTTCTCCTTCTTAAAGTCCTGAGTAGGTCTGTCAATGCCTGACTGCTACGGCTGATTCCCTATAAGCTTCCCCTCAACGCAGTCAGCAAGCTAAAGAACTTCACACATCAATCATTTTTCCTAATAAATCTTTTAAACACATCTTCTTGATGAGGGGGGGGGGTCATTGCTAGTGAAACAGCTGCTAACTCACTAATCTGGCTTCATGGTTCAGGCTCCTGGACGTTGTTTCATTTTAAAGTGCAGGTCACATGACACATCAGGTATGAAGTCAAACCTCTTAGTAGCAGATGATTAAACAGTGTGTGATAAAGCTTAGTCATAGTTTCACGGTAGGTGATAAGAGGGAGACTCAGACACTTGTTCAATTATTAAAAAAGAGATTTATTCCAACCAGCGTAACCAAAACAAGTGTGTCCAAAAAAATAAAAGAACAAGGCAGTTAAGATAAGTTCAATTTGTTTAACTCAGGAAAACTCAACAACTCTCCACTTAAACAGGCCCACCAATCTGTCCAGGCTGAACCATATTTATCACACCTATACCAGGTAAACTACAATGCTACTTGTACCAATGATCATTGTTTAAAAACTCATCATCCACAGTATAGTCCTCACAATAAGACAATAAGAACATATATAAAGATTAAAGATTATTGACTATATAATCATTCTGTAGTAGTCTTCTAGAATTTCTAGGAGACAGGTTTGATATACATGAATACACCCATCCTTTATGTACAAACGACAGACACCCATCAGACCTGTTGTTTAGTCACAGAGACCTTCAGTGGAGTAAAGGTCAGTGGGAATTTTTGTAAAGTGTAAATGTATGGAAACAGTGTGTCAGTGAAAGTGTGTTTGAAGGTGAGTATGTGTGTGTTAGTATCAGGATCAGAGAACGACAGATTTCCTCTGTTCCAGTCCAGATTCACTCTGATCCTCTGGAGCTTCTTCTTCACTGAGAGAAAAGTGCGGGAAGATGGTGGTGACCATGCTGACAATTTATCATCATAGAACCCTATTGTCCATAATCCAGACTGTATTTCTCCCTTCCTCTGAACAGACTCTGATGACACACCCAGTTCCCACAATGTATTGTCTCCAACCTCGACATCCCAGCTGTGAGTCCCTGAATTAAAGCCCTCGGAGCCCAGGACAGAGTAGGCATCAAATCTCTCTGGATTATCAGGAAGCTGCTGTTTCTCTCCTCCTCTCACACTGGTCAGATCTTCAGACAGGATGAGATGTAGACCAGCAGTGTTTGGATCCAGAATGACAGGAGTGTGGGAGACCATCTCCTTCATGTTGTTCCAGATGTTGAAGGCCAGGTTGCCCAGGTGTTTGGCCTGGTCTATCAGAGCTCCTGAGGGCAGCTGTGGATCATCCAGCAGGGGGCAGCGCTGGACTCTTTCCACTGCAGCCTTGTAGTTGTTCAGGAATGAGACGTCTTCAGCTCTCAGCTCCTCCTCTGTGGCTCTGACTGTGTGTGAAAGAGCTGCTATCTCTCTGCTCAGAGCCTCCATCTTCTCCTTCATCATCTGACTCTTCTGCTCCTCTTCCTCCCTCAGAGCAGCCATCCTGGCCTCCTCTTCCTCTTCTAGAAACTGGTGAAGCTTCTTAAACTGCTCCTTAATCTGCCTCTCTGTGTGTTGGGCCTGGACCTTAATGTGTTCTGCTGTTTGATCAAACTTCACTTTAACTTCTTCACAAACCTTTAACTTCTCCTTTAAGGGCTTCAGAGTTTCCTCAAGTTCCTTCTTGTGTTCTGGTGCAGCTTCATCGATGGGTCTGATTGTGTGGTTGGTGTGTTTTGCTGAATCTCTGCAGACGAGACATATTGGCTGCTGATGGTCCAGACAGAAGAGTTTGAGTTTCTCAGAGTGCAGACTGCAGAGATCCTTCTCTGATCTGGAAGCCATTTAGTCTCTGAGTGAAGCTAAAAACACAGCAGACAGAAAGTACAGTCAGTCATGGCTCCCCTCCCTCCTCTACTAACTTCACTGACATTTACTTTCAGTGTGACTCCAGTTTTTAGTCAAACTCACCTTCAGTGTGTGGAGAGTCAGCAGGTTGAAGCAGCAGAGTTCTAGTTTTCCACTTTTCTCTCCTGTAGCTGTACTCACTCAGAGGAAGTTGTTAGTTTGGTCTGAAGGTGAATCTGATGCTCTGTTTTTCAGTCTGTGTGTCTCTTTAGAGAGCAACAATAAACTGTTTCCTGGTTTGTCTCAGGTGAGTCAGGTGAGAGGCGGAGCTTTGTCAGATCTCTTCTGATAAATGTTGTAGCTTCACAGTAACACAGGGTGTGTTTCAGTCCTGCACTCAAACACACACATACCATCAAGTTTAAAGATAACAGACTAACAGGTTTTACCTGATTTAATCTGTACAGTACAGAACATCATGACCTGCATGAAGCTAATAAAATAAACTCTCATTCAGAGGAGAAGTTCTGTTCAGCTGTTAGTGTGAAAACTTTACAGGAACTATAGAAACACAAAGGAGTGAATATTGTTCCGGATGATTTATTTAAGATTTGACATATTACCAAAAACAAAAAGGACAGTACCAACACTTATAAGAAATGACGGCACACTGATGAACTTGTTGTGGCGCCCTCTGGTGGCATCGACAGTGTTTACTGCCACACCCAGCAAGTCTTGCAGCATCAGATCGTTGCTGCTTTTGACTTTTTGTGTTTTTAAGGAGCCAGTCAGGTCTCTGTGCTGCACTTTGTACTCAGTCAGTAGTTTAGTCAGTTTACAAAGGATGCAGACTGAAGCAACAATACTTAACTTACTGCCTTCACACTGAATGAATATAAACACAAACATGTACAAACATGAAATCTTAAGGCAAAAATATTTTTATATTTGAGCATATTGTTATAATCCCTGAAATCCCAAAGTGTCTAATACAATCCAGTTCAGTTCAGTTCCTCCACCTAAAATAAAGTTAGGTTTGTTTTCAGTTTAAATAATAACCCAAAAAAAGGACATGATTAAAAAAGACAATTTTACTCACAGTAGTCGATCCGTCTGATGGTGAATCTGATGCTCTGTTTTTCAGTCTGTGTGTCTCTTTAGAGACCAACAATAAACTGTTTCCTGGTTTGTCTCAGGTGAGTCAGGTGAGGGGCGGAGCTTTGTCAGATCTCTCCTGATAAATGTTGTAGCTTCACAGTAACACAGGGTGTGTTTCATTCCTGCACTCAAACATAAACATACCATCAAGTTTAAACAATAGGACAGTACCAACACTTATAAGAAATGACGGCACACTGTTGAACTTGTTGTGGCGCCCTCTGGTGGCACACTGCCACACCCAGCAAGTCTTGCAGCATCAGATCGTTGCTGCTTTTGCTGCTTCAGCTTGTGACAGTTTGACTTTTTGTATTTTTAAGGAGCCAGTCAGGTCTCTGTGCTGCACTTTGTACTCAGTCAGTAGTTTAGTCAGTTTACAAAGGATGCAGACTGAAGCAACAATACTTAACTTACTGCCTTCACACTGAATCAACATAAACACAAACCAACAAGGTAAAAGATCACAGACTAACAGGTTTTATCTGTACAGTACAGTACACACAAAACCTTAAAGCTAAAATATTCATATATTTGAGCACATTCTTATAATTCCCAAAATCCCAAAGTGTCTGAAGAACAATCCACAAAAAAACAAAATATTTTAACTAAAAATGATATTATTTATTTTCCCTTTCAAATATAATTCAGTGAAGTTTTTCCAACTAAAATGAAGTTAAGTTAGTTTTCATAACCAAAAAAGGCCTCAATATAAAAGACAAATTTACTCACAGAAGGTCTGATGTGTCTGAAGTCGGTCAGACTGACGGTGAATCTGATCTGTGTCTGTTTCTCAGTCTGTGTGTCTCTTTAGAGAGAAGGAATAACAAACTGTTTCCTGGTTTGTCTCAGGTGAGTCAGGTGAGGGGCGGAGCTTTGTCAGATCTCTTCTGATAAATGTTGTAGCTTCACAGTAACACAGGGTGTGTTTCATTCCAAAGGATTTACTCATTACTCAGAGGGAAATGGGGACGGCTGTTGCACCAACCCTCACTCTCTCTGACTCTCTGTGTCTGCTTTTATCAATTTGATGTTTCATCATGTGTTTTTTCTTTCAGCTTGGAGTCATTCAATCTGTTGCTAACTAAATGCATGAACTAAAATAAGTCAAAAGTAAAGCAAAGTAAGTAAAATTGTCAAAGTGTCTTATTTAAATAATGCAAATGTATTTTGATTGTGTTTTTTGTTAAACACAAATTTGTTTGTTTTTCTTTGATAGTTTGCTTGCTAGCTCTTTTAAAATGTCTGTATCAAATGTAATTTATTGTGTTACTGTCAAATTTCCATTTGTGCATATTAAAAAATTCTATCTAATGTTGCAAAAAATATATCTAAAAAAGTTCAAATGCTCTTTAAGAAATACATATTGCAGCCTGAGGAGCTCTAAGTTCAGGTCAAAGATGTATTAAATATTCAGGACGCACATGATGAAATAAAATCATTGACTGTTTTATGTAAAAACAATATTTCATTTAAGACAGGCTTCACACCCATACTGATGCAATCAGCACAAACTATACTTTACAACAACTCCAAACTTTTACTTCAGTATTAAAAGTAATTGCATTGCAACATGTGCATCGCGTGGACATCGGGGGCAGTGCCTCTGGATTGGCAGACTGGGGTGGTGGTCCCTCTTTTTAAGAAGGGGGACCGGAGGGTGTGTACCAACTATAGGGGGATCACACTCCTCAGCCTCCCTGGTAAGGTCTATTCGGGGGTGCTGGAGAGGAGGGTCCGTAGGATAGTCAAACCTCGGATTCAGGAGGAGCAGTGTGGTTTTCGTCCAGGCCGTGGAACAGTGGACCAGCTCTTGCCCAACCAGTCCACATGTGTTTTGTGGACTTGGAGAAGGCATTTGACCGTGTCCCTTGGGGAGTCCTGTGGAGGGTTCTCTGGGATTCTGGGGTTCTACGGGGTATCGGACCCCCTGATACGGGCCATCCGTTCCCTGTACGACCGGTGTCAGAGCTTGGTCCACATTGCCAGTAATAAGTCGGACTCGTTTCCAATGAGGGTTGGACTCCGCCAGGGCTGCCCTTTGTCACCGATCCTGTTCATAATCTTTATGGACAGGATTTCTAGGCTCAGCCAGGGTGTGGAGGGGGTCCGGTTTGGTGAACCTCAGGATTGGGTCACTGCTTTTTGCAGATGATGTGGTCCTGTTGGCTTCATCAGACCGTGACCTCCAACTCTCACTGGATCGGTTCGCTGCCGAGTGTGAAGCGGCCGGGATGAGAATCAGCACCTCCAAATCCGAGTCCATGGTCCTCAACCGGAAAAGGGAGGAGTGCACTCTCTGGGTCGGGGATGAGACCCTGCACCAAGTGGAGGAGTTCAAGTACCTCGGGGTCTTCACGAGTGAGGGAAGGATGGAGCGTGTCATCGACAGGCGGATCGGTGGGGCGTCTGCAGTAATGCGGACTCTGCACAGATCCGTCGTGGTGAAGAGAGAGCTGAGCTGAAAGGCAAAGCTCCTGATTTACCAGCCAGATGATGTGGTTCGGGCATCTAGTCAGACTATGTTTCTCGGCTGGCCTGGGAACGCCTCGGGATCCCCCGGGAAGAGCTGGAAGAAGTGGCTGGGGAGAGGGAAGTCTGGGCTTCCCTGCTTAGGCTGCTGCCCCCGAGACCCGACCAGGATCAGCGGATGAAGACGGATGGCATTTCCACCCTGGATGCACAGAAAACAAACAGGAAATACTTTTAATTGGGTGTGTTGGGTCATATGTTTATCAATTTGGTTGGCCAACATTCATTTAAAGAATCATTAAAATGCTTTAATCTACCTCTGTATGTTTATATGTGGACTATGGAGCTTTCTTTGCAATGGTGCTGTCACTGTGATCAGTGGACTGTCTGATGACTGTCAAATTTGATATTGTCCACAAATATTCACTGGCCTTTATTTTGCTATCATTAATGCAGTTTACATGTCGAATATGACTACATACAGACTCTTGAGCAAGTTGTTTGCATTATGCAACAACTGCATCACACTTATCTTTATTTTATCACAGTTCTGCATTTTTAATTAATATGAGAAATCCAGGAAAGGTTGCAGCAAGAGAAATAACAACAATTTTGTTTTTCCTCCAACTGCTCCTGTGGTTACAGACCATTATCCCTGTTATGTCCACCTCCTTTATGAAACACCAAACAGTTCTCACACACACACACACACACACGTTTCTCTCTCTTCAAGTGTTGCTTTTCTACTTTTTTCATCTCGCTCTCACTGATCTCACATGGTTTATTTGAGTGACAGAAGTACTTCTCATAATCTGTTTGTGTCTGTCTCTCTCTCTCTCTTTCAATCTCTCTCTGATAGAAATGTCAGGTCAAAGGTCAACAACTACAAAGTGTCTGTTTGTCTGTCTGTGTTCTGCCAAACACAACTGAATGCAGCCTGAAAAACCTGAAACACATGAAGGAGCAGAAACATAAACCGAGGCTCCAAATAAAAAATTAAAAAAAGGAAATGTTTGATCAGAAGCAGGAGAGCTGAGTCCATACTCACTAAAAATTGGACAACCTCTAATAACTATTTGTATAGAAATGTTCAAATCACATTTACAAAGTGCTTTACAAAAACAAACTGAAACTAAGCTAATTATAAAAACCCAAGTACAGTACAATTCTATAAAAACATAATAAAATGACTGAAAAGCAGAGTGTGTTTTAACAGTGATTTGAAAAATGAGACAGAGCTGGGAGCCGTGACGGCAGAAGCTCTGTCCTCTTTATCAATCTGGACCTTGAAACAACAAGAAGCGACACATCCAATGATCTCAGGGAGTGGGAGGACAACAAGAGATCTGATAGATAGCTTGGGGACTCTCAAGGTACTTAAAGTAATCAATCAAATCTTCAAATCTATCCTAAAAGCACGGAAAAAGCAGGTAGAGAGTGAAGAGAAGCCAGGATCAATGAAATGTGATCAAGTTAAAATCCAGTCAGCAGAATTTCGGATGAGCAGAATTACAATTATCCAATCTACTGGTTATGAAAGCATGAAAGCACTCTGCAGTCCAGCGTTATTCCTTCCTCCTACTCCCTCAATGCAGACCTTTTCTCCCATCCTCTCCTCCTCCCCTACTCCCCCTTACATTACCACAGACCAGGTCAGGGAATTAAGGATGATTCACCCCAGTAAGGCAGCTGGCCCAGACAAGGTGTCTCCCCGGCTATTGAAAATCTGTGCTGCTGAACCAGGCGGGGAGTTCCTGTCCTCTGAAAAGAAGCCAATGCGGAAGTAATTTAGAGCTGCATTCTATCAAAAGGCCACCAGGGGGCGATCGTTTTGTGTTCAAAAAGACTTCCGGCTCTATACAAGTCAATGGAGAATTCACCAACTTCTCACTTGATTTCTAACCTCAGTAAACGTTTTCAAAATGTGTTTATGGTCTCAATCGCTAGTTTAAAGCCTTCTTCAATGCAGTCTGGTGTTCATTTGTGAAATGTTGGCCTCTCTGATTTTATATTTGACGATAAAGCAGGCTAGGTGGCTACATTGTGATTGACAGGTTGATTGACCAATGTCCTTGAGATCCAGCCCTCGCAACCAATCGCAGCCTCCCCGCTCCGCCGTTGGTCCCGCCCATACTTCCGTCCATGACTCCGTCTCATGCCCATATAAGTAGAATCCGTGTTCTTTTTTTCCCGGCATGCACCTGAAATTTTCAAGATGGCGCTGCCTAGATTCGATACTATTGGCTTCCGAGCAGCAGTCCACAAACCAATGGGTGACGTCACGGATGTTACGTCTGTTTCTTATATACAGTCTATGTGCTGAACTAGAGGGAACCACTGCAGAACACCTTCAACCTGAGCCTGAAACTTCGGAAGGTGCCCACCCTTTAAAAGACCTCCTGCATTGTTACGGGTTCCTAAGAAGAACCGGTCCTGTGAGCCCAATGACTTCAGACCAGTGGCACTTAATGAGGACTTTGAGGCGGCTCTTCCTCAACCTGCTCAGACCACGGGTGCAACATGCTCAGGATCCTCTGCAGTTTTGCACACTGGTCAAAGGTCGGGGTGGAGGATGCTACCGGACAGACTTGGGAAACCTAAACAAGTAGTGAAGGTGAACTGGGAATATCTGGGGGAGGCCACCGTCCAGAGCCTCCGTTGCCAAGGTGGTTGCACACATTTTAACAATGCAGGGTTCTGTACAATTATCTGTTATATTCATGGTTTCTTTCATTGTCTTTGAGTGATCGTGGTTGGGGGAGGAATCTTCCTGGTCGAGCAAAAGGGGGGTTAAGGGTTGAGGACTCTTAAATCCTGGAGCTCATCAGGCTGGACCACGTGTTGCTGTGTCATGGGGGGGAGGGGGGGGGGTTAGTTAGTTTACCTTGTATTTAGTTGTAATTGGCATTTACCCCTTATGTGTCATTTGGTTTGGCCAAGCCAGTATATATGTGTTGCCTCATGACATTACGTCTGGTTAATTCAGTTAACATCTCAGTTTCTTTGTGGTTCTATTGAGTATATGTGTCTTTTGTTGAGCTCTTTTAATAGGCCTGGTTATTAAGTTCTTGGTTTTGTTTTGGGTGAATAAAACCTTATTTCTAACCCACTCCTGTCTCCTCATTACCTCACTGCATGGTCCCAACCACAGCTCTGTGTTTTTTATGTCTAAAACCAAACTGGAATTGAAAATATTATTTTCATGAATAAAAACAAGCAGTTGATCTGCTACAATCTTTTCTAAAAACCTTCACTATGGGAGCTTAGAAACAGTCCTCAAATTGTTAAGATCAGAAGGAGAGACAGCTTTTTTCAACTTGGTGAAGCAGAGCAGTTTTAAAAATATTCAGGAACAGAACCTGTCAACAGAAAGGAATTTAACATTTGCAGAATAGAGGGGGAGACTGTAGTAAAGTCTCCACAATAATCTCTTAGACATTTAAAAGGAAGAATATCAAGTTGAGGCTTTTATTCTCATTATCATATCATTCAGCGAGGATGCAGAAATTGGATTGAATGAGCACAGAGAAACTGCACAGGGCTTCTCAACTGTAATCAGAGAATCAGGGAGAAATGCAACATCTAATAACTGAGTCATTCTGTGAAAAGAAAGGAATACATTTATTGCATTTCTCAGAGGTGGCGTCGAGTACCTGCACGTCCCCGAGGGAGGATCAGTGACACTGCTCATTATACTGAAGATCATTTTTGGGTTGAACTGATTGTTTCCAATTAGAGGAATAAAGTAAGAAGATCTAGAATAATAAAACCTCTGCTGTCAAAGTATTAAAGTTCCACATGAACTACGACTTTAGATGATTTTAAATGATAATCAAGTTGCCCAGAACCCCCACCATCCCCAAAAATTATCTGAAAAGTCATTTTGTCCATGTACATTGTGGTATTAATGGATTCCTTGGAGTTGTTTCATCGTTCACATGATTGGACAAGTCCTCCACATGCTAGAGTATTTGTTCTGTGCTGTTTGATAAGTTTTTAAACTGATATCAGGGCAACAAGTCAGACAAACTGCAGGTATTTTGTCTTTTACTGTATTATATTAAAACAAGAAGAATAACGGACACCTACGTCCTACACTGGGAAACCGATGACTACTTTGATTTTATCGGCCGACCTTTTGTACGACATGAATTAAAGTATTTGAGCCTTTCAACAGAGCCGGAGTCAGACGGAGCAGAGAGAAAGAAAGAGAAGCAGAGGAGACATGACCTGCTGCCTCAAGGCCAACACACTTCACACTCAGTGCTTTGAATACAAAATGGATATTTATAAAGCTTTTCACCGCTACCTAGTGAATGGCTTATGTGCCCCATGTAGTTAGATAAGTGCTCTTATACTTCTGTCAGTATTAATGCAATCAGTCGTTTCTCTTTTCAGTTTAATGACACCCTTGAAGAGAGGTCAGGAATACTTCAAAAAACACTGAAATTGTGGCAATAATGTCTGAAACCACCTCGTAAAACTGGATTACTGGTGTACATGTAAACATATTGAGTGAGTCAGCTTGGCATTTATCAGATATATTGTCACACGGACCATTAAGGGCTTTCTTCCACTTCTGTAATGGACACTTGTTGATGACTTGTCTTTTTGACCTCGTTGGTTCTGAATTGTAGTTGACGAACATTAACCGGCTGGGTTGTTAATGAAAACCCACCGCATCGCTGCTACTGGAAAACAGCTAGAGGAGTCTTATTGTGTGTTTATTGGCCAAGTATGTTAACCCTCCTGTTGTGCTCCCGGGTCAAATTGACCCATCTGTTTTGACTCTTCCTTCCTTCCTTCCTTTCCTTCCTTCCTTCCTTCCCTTCCCTCCTTCTTTTCTCCTTTCCTTCCATCCCTCCTTCCCTCCTTTCCTTCCTTCCTTCCTCCTTTCCTTACTTCCCTTCTTCCCTCCTTTCCTTCCTTCCTTCCTCCCTCCTTTCCTTTCTTCCTTCCTCCCTTCTTCCTTCCTTCCTTCCTCCCTCCCTTCTTCCTTCCTTCCTCCCTCCTTTCCTTCCTTCCCTTCTTCCCTCCTTTCCTTCCTTCCTTCCTTCCTCCTTTCCTTCCTTCCTTCATCTCCCTTTCTTCCTTCCCTCCTTCCTCCCTCCCTCCCTCCCTCCTTTCCTTTCTTCCTTCCTCCCTCCTTTCCTTCCTTCCTTCCTTCATCTCCCTTTCTTCCTTCCCTCCTTCCTCCCTCCCCTCCTTCCTCCCTCCCTCCCTCCTTTCCTTCCTTCCTTCCTTCCCTTCCCTCCTTCTTTTCTCCTTTCCTTCCATCCCTTCTTCCCTCCTTCCATCCCTTCTTCCCTCCTTTCCTTCCTTCCTTCCTCCTTTCCTTACTTCCCTTCGTCCCTCCTTTCCTTCCTTCCTTCCTTCCTTCCTCCTTTCCTTCCTTCCTTCATCTCCCTTTCTTCCTTCCCTCCTTCCTCCCTCCCTCCCTCCCTCCTTTCCTTCCTTCATCCTCCCTTCCTTGACTCGAACACAACAGGAGGGTTAACAAATACACAGACTGTGACTCAATAAAAAACCAGGCACACAGGCTACAAGACACCATTAAATGTCGAAACCTGCCTGTTCAGCCTGGATTTTGATTAAGAATTGAATTGTTTTTTTTTGTCTTTTTTTATTTTACTGTATATTTGTTTTTTATTTTTCTACTTTTTATTTGACTACTTTTATTAATATCATTCAACCAGTTTTATCTTCTCATCTATTTTATTTGTCTCTAGTTTCAAGAACCTAGTTTTAGGGTTCGAGCTTTTATTAAACTTTTAAGAAACCCCTTCACTTACCCTCTATTATTTTACTTTTTGAATTATTTTATTAAAAGCCCATTCTCCCCTGTTCTTCAACCTTGATCTAAAAGTAACTGGTCGGCATTAAAAGATCAGAGAGGCATGTTGGAGCTAGCCCATTTACTGATTTATAGACCTAGAGTAACATTTTTTAAATAAATCCTTAAAAACGTACGTGGAGCCAGTGAAGGGAAGCTAGCACGGGGGAAATGTGCTCTCGGTTTAATGTTCCTGTTAAAAGACGAGCTGCTGCATTTTGGACCAACAGGACTTGAACTTTAATAAAAGCCTCAGCTGGAAAAAACTTCACAACTGAATTTATCTGTTTGTCCAATTTAAAATCACTGTCCATCATCACACCCAGATTTTTAACTGTGGGTTTTACATCTGGACTCCAGGGTCCATGTGAGGGGCAACTATAGACTGTATAGAAGAAATGGATGTAACATCCGTGACGTCACCCATTGGTAAGGCTCAGGATGGTGGACAGAGGCGCTCAGCTGTGATCTGTAGACCAATAAACTAAATTACTCTGACCATATTTGGGCGTGACTCTACTAGGGCTTTATCTGTGTGGTTTAAGACTCTTGATCATAGACTATATAAAAGAAATGGACGTAACATCCGTGACGTCACCCATTGGTTTGTGGACTGCTGCTCGGAAGCCAATAGTTTCGGATCTGGGCAGCGCCATCTTGAACATTTCAGGTGCATGCTGGGAAAAATAAAAACACGGATTCTACTTATATGGGCATGAGGCGGAGTCATGGGCGGAGCGGGGAGGTTGCTATGGTTACGAGGGCTGGATCTCGAGGACATTGGTCAATTAACCTGTCAATCAGGACGTAGCCACGCCCCCTAATGCATACCCTGCTTTATCGTCACATATAAAATCAGGGAGGCCAAAATGTCCCAAATGAACATCATACTGCATTGAAGAAGGCTTTAAACTAGCGATTGAGACCATAAACACATTTTGAAAACGTTTACTGAGGTTAGAAATCAAGTGAGAAGTTGGTGAATTCTCCATTGACTTGTATAGAGACGGTCGCCCCCTGGTGGCCTTTTGATAGAATGCAGCTCTAAGTTACTTCCTGGTTGGCCTCATTTCAGAGGACCAGAACTTCCTGCCTGGGGGCAACACAGACTCTACTGGATCCAAAAATCAAGATCTCCTTTTTATTTTCATTGAAACTTAAAAAATGTAAGGCCATCCGAGCTTCAATGTTCTTAAGACAGTCCAACAAAGGTTGTGAGATGCCATTTTGCTTCAGGGGCAGATACATTTACAGGCATATGTTGCATATATATTATTATTACTCACTACGGGGGAACTATAAAATGTTTGGGTAGGTCCTCACCAAAGGGCACCATCAAATATAGGAGTGTAAGGGAGTGTTTGGTTATTAATAACGATCAATAGGCATGAGAACCGAGGGGATTATGGGATTTATAGTTCAGTCTGATTTGACCCTAGTCTGAGGGGAGAAAGAGTGTTTGAGGGGCAAAGGACACACAACTGAGGCTTTTTGATTTCCATATAAACCTCTTCACAGGCTTTTGTTGGCTTTCATGTCGGCCTCTCATGAACACGACAGGCCTCGTGCTTTCAATTCAGCCCCACAGTAAATTCAAGGCCCAACATATATTAGCTGTATTTGTATTGTATGTTTATATTATGTGCATAATAAAAGGGTGGCAGATATTTGTGGACGGCAAACATCGACTGAATTGGAATGAATGTGTAGAACAGGAGAGTGGAGCCTGCAGCACAGACACTGGACTCAGAGAAAGCTCTACTGCACATTTCATCATCATCGAGGCAGCGCTGGGATTTATCTACTTCCCATCTCACTGTTATACACAGCCGCAGGAAGTAGAGGAGCTGGGGGAGCTGCAGCTTCCAGGTGGCCCATTTTTCCATTTTCAGAAAAAAAATAGAGCCTTAGTGTTCAGATAGTGGAGAGGAACACTGAACTCATGTGAAATAATGCACAAAAAACTGCTGGGTTGAAGATAAAAATGCACAATAACACACAAACAAACTCTGGTGATTGATTGTTTAATGACTATTTGGGCGAACTGTACACTATCCATCATTTTCCTTATGTATTATTTAACTATTAAAAACATGAAAAGTTACAATGGTTAAAAAATAATGAGCAGTTCATGAATTTCTCTGCATTTATAGCAATAAAAAAGGATTTACAAAGTGTGAACTTGTTACATAAATCTGTTTCTCTCTGTCATTTTTCCTCCTCTGCATTACAGTGAACAAGCCTCAGTTGACCCAGTAACTTTCTTTGATATGTAAAAATATGGTTGCAAAAGAAGTTGTTTTATAATTCAGCAGCAGACAGTACAGTTGTTTCTCTCTTTTTTTCTGGTTTCTGCTGCTTGTTTCAAAGCTGTGTCATCTCACATTTTTTTTTAGAAGTTTTGGCCTAAATCTGATTTTTTCTGATGCATTTCAACCTTGTGTCTCCAACTCTGAAACTCACATCTTCCTTTAAAGTATCAAGGACACAAACTGTTCCTATCTCTTAGCAAATATATTTACATTTTTAGTTGTCTCTCATTGCATCTTTTTATACTTAATTGTCCTTTAACCATCTTCTCTTGTTGTTTGTCTTCATATTTATAGTAAAAGTAGTAAATCTGCTCCGTTGAAGATTTGTGTATTTGTGTTCGCTCGATGTTGTTGGCGTGTATTACTTTCATGCATTTTCAAGCTTTCCTCATACTTTAAATGTTTATATTCTACTTTTTGTGATTTTCTGTTATTTATATCGTGTTCTGATGTTGGATATTAATTTCCCCAAAGTCCCAAAACTTGAGGTGAATGTGAAGAAATGCTGCCTGCAAGTCAAAAGTCTCTGCCTTAAAGAGACAGGTGCTAAAACAGCCTGTTAATAGACAGAGGCTGAACTGAGCGGCTGCATAAAGGACCAGTAGAAGATAAATAAGGAGTTTTTAACTGGAAATCATGTAAAGATATTCCAGTAGAGACTCAGAATATTAATATAGAAGCTGGAGATGTCCAAGCAAGTTGAAAATGTTCAGTGTTTGGGGTCCAATGGTCAAAATTTGTGAAGCTGGTGGACCCAATTGCACGAAACTGCAAACAGGGCTGCAGAAAAATTAAATTCATTCTGATGGAACGAATTAAAATTGGCGAGACCTGATGAAGACTTGACCAAACAGAGACTGAACAGAAAACTGAGACTTAAATACACAAGGACTGATTACAAACAGGACACAGCTGAAGCACATGAGGAAATCAATTAAGGCGGGAAACCACAGGAAGTAAAGATAACAGAAACAAAAGGAGAAAACATTTCAAAATAAAACAGAGAGCAGGATTCAATCTTTAAACCTTCCCTTTGCTTCCTGGACTTTAAGTTTAATACCGAGCTACCAGGCTAGTTCCTTACTGCTCCACAGGTAATTAAAATATGGTGTAAAACTACTCAGAGTGGGTCAACATGCTGCCGAGGTGTTAGAGAAGATTTCAGCTAGATATCAATGAGCTGTTCCAGATGTTCACATACTAGTTTGGTGATTAGCGTCAGGTGCGTCTCCCTTAGCAACCGTCACAGCAGACAGCAGCTTTTTGTCCATGTGAAGCCACCGTAGCTCAACTCTGCTCCACATATTTCACACCTGACAACATTATCCTTTACTTTCTGGAAGCTTTTAAACCACGCTGGACTTTAGTGTGTCTTCGTCTGCATCATGTTCCCTCCAGTCAGCTAGCTAGCAGGCTAACTTACTCCCGAATCAACTAGCTAGCAGGCCAACTTACTAGCTAGCAGGCTAACTTTCTACCGAGTCAAAGTAGCCGAGGACAGCAGGAAACATTCACTCTGTGTTTCAGGTTCTACTTCTACACAAGAAGCTTAGAGCTCCTCCTAGTGGCTGAAAGTAGCTGTTAATGAACCTGAATACTAGACTACACAGCTCAAAAGGTCGAAGTTAGTCCCCCTGAACGATTATTTAATTTACTTGGTTTTAATGACTCATCACTAGGTCTTTCATTTCATTTTTCTACAGTTTGCCACCACACTGAGCTGTTTCTCTATATGAATCGGATGTAGTGAAGACTGAGGAGCCTTTAGAAACTCATGATTAAAGCACTCTGATGCCAATTTAGTGTATGGATTTTTAGAAAGACGTGATTAATTAGTGAAAAGTGAAAAGAAAAACTTTCTTCACTATAAGTTTATTGGGGCCTGAGGCAGTTGCTGACCTTTTCCTAATAATAATAATATCTGCCTGCGGTGGGCATCAAACCTGTGACCTTTATAACGATAATGCCTCACTATGATAAAACACAATCACACTGAACAGATTACTGTCAGAGCACAAAGCCAGCGAGCTGTGAGCGGCTCACCTGTGTACTGACAAAGCGAGGCAGCTCTCCAGGTGCCCGGCTCACCTGCAGTGACTCCGGCGGGGGAAGGAAGCGAGACGGAGAGAACAGGATTACTCTTTTTTTCTGCTCTCTCTTTCATGCTGTGAAGTTGAAGTGAAGTATTTTGGCCGTGTTGCGCCCGCGGCTGCTCTCTGAGTCCTCAGAGCGAACCGTCTCCACCTCGCTCACCTGAACGAATCAGAGCGCAGCCGCAGCACATGACAGCAATCACCACCGTGACCTCGTCCATCCGCAGGAGGCAGCGAGGAAACACGAGTCTGACTCCATCCTCACAGCCTTAAAGGAGAAATCGTGTTTTTAATAGAGTTTGGACAATGACTCTACAGAGGAATAAGAGCAGTGTTCTCTCTGTTTTCTTCTTAAAACTACCTCTAACCCTCCTGTTGTCCTCAAGTCGAGGGAAGGAAGGATGGGAAAGGAAGGGAGGGAGGGAAAAAGGAAAAGAGGAAAGGAAAGAAGGAAGGATGGAAGAGAGGAAGGACAGAAGGAAGGAGGAAAGAAGGAAGGAAGGTAGGAGGGAGGGAGAAAGGAAAAGAGGAAGGGGAAAAGGAAAGAAGGAAGAGAGGAAAGACAGAAGGACGGACGAAAGAAGGAAGGAAGGTAGGAGGGACAGGATAGGAAGGAGGAAGGACAGAAAGACGGAGGAAAGAAGGAAGGAAGGTAGGAGGGAGGGAGGAAAGAAGGGAGGGAGAAAGGAACAGGAAAAGAGGAAGGAAGGAAGAAAGGACAGAAGGACAGAGGAAAGAAGGGAGGGAGAAAGGAAAAAAGGAAAAGAGGAAGGAAGGACAGAAGGAAGGACAGAAGGAGGGAGGAAAGAAGGGAGGGAGAAAGGAAAAGAGGAAGGGAAAAAGGAAGGAAGGAAGGAAGGACAGAAGGACGGAGGAAAGAAGGGAGGGAGAAAGGAACAAAGGAAAAGAGGAAGGAAGGAAGGACAGAAGGAGGGAGGAAAGAATGGAGGGAGAAAGGAACAAAGGAAAAGGGGAAGGAAGGAAGGACAGAAGGAGGGAGGAAAGAATGGAGGGAGAAAGGAACAAAGGAAAAGAGGAAGGAAGGAAAGACAGAAGGAGGGAGGAAAGAAGGGAGGGAGAAAGGAACAAAGGAAAAGAGGAAGGAAGGAAGGAGGAAGGACAGAGGAAAGAAGGGAGGGAGAAAGGAACAAAGGAAAAGAGGAAGGAAGGAAGGACAGAAGGAGGGAGGAAAGAATGGAGGGAGAAATGAACAAAGGAAAAGGGGAAGGAAGGAAGGGCAGAAGGAGGGAGGAAAGAAGGGAGGGAGAAAGGAACAAAGGAAAAGAGGAAGGAAGGAAGGAAGGGAGGAAAGAAGGGAGGGAGAAAGGAACAAAGGAAAAGAGGAAGGAAGGAAGGACAGAAAGAAGGAAGAAAGGGAGGAGGAAAGGAAGGTTAAAACTGTTCCAGATGTTTCTTCATGTTCATCGTTTTAACATCAGCTGATCTGCATTTACATTCAATTTATATAATATTATAATCACATTATTCATTAGAAACACATCAGTAGTTACACTCTGAAACAATTCTGCTTCCTGATGAAGTGAGTTAGAACTGATTTATAGTTTAAATATGATTACATTTGGTTTGTGGAGCAGCAGGAAGGAAGGAAGGAGGGAAGGAAGGAAGGAAGAAAGGGAGGAAGGACAGAAGAAAGGAAGTAAGGAAAGATGGAAGGAAGGGTAAAAGGAACGAAAGGAAGACAGGAAGGAAATATGGAAGGAAGGACAGAAGGAAGGAAGGAAGGAGGGAAGGAAGGAAGGAGGGATGAAAAGAAGGAAGGAACGAAGGAAGGAGGGATGAAAAGAAGGAAGGAAGGAAGGAGGGAAGGAAGGAAGGAGGGATGAAAAGAAGGGAGGAAGGAAGGAAGGAGGGAAGGAATGAAGGAAGGAGGGATTAAAAGAAAGAAGGAAGGAAGGAATGAAGGAGGGATTAAAAGAAGGAAGGAAGGAAGGAAGGAGGGATGAAAAGAGGAAGGAAGGAAGGACAGAAGGAGGGATGAAAAGAAGGAAGGAAGGAAGGAAGGAGGGAAGGAAGGAAGGAGGGATTAAAAGGAGGAAGGAAGGAAGGAGGGAGGGATGAAAAGAGGAAGGAAGGAAGGACAAAAGGAGGGAGGAAAGAAGGGAGGGAGAAAGGAACAAAGGAAAACAATTCTGCTTCCTGATGAAGTGAGTTAGAACTGATTTATAGTTTAAATATGATTATATTTGGTTTGTGGAGCAGCAGGAAGGAAGGAAGGAGGGAAGGAAGGAAGGAAGGAAGAAAGGGAGGAAGGACAGAAGAAAGGAAGTAAGGAAAGATGGACGGAAGGGTAAAAGGAACGAAAAGGAAGACAGGAAGGAAAGAAAGGGAGGAAGGAAATATGGAAGGAAGGACAGAAGGAAGGAAGGAAGGAAGGAGGGAAGGAGGGATGAAAAGAAGGAAGGAAGGAAGGAAGGAGGGATGAAAAGAAGGAAGGCAGGAAGGAGGGATGAAAAGAAGGAAGGAAGGAAGGAGGGAAGGAAGGAAGGAAGGAAGGAGGGATGAAAAGCAGGAAGGAAGGAAGGAAGGAAGGAGGGAGGGAAGGTTGGAAGGAAGGAAGGAGAGATGAAAAGAAAGAAGGAAGGAGGGATGAAAAGAAGGAAGGAAGGAAGGAGAGATGAAAAGAAGGAAGGAAGGAAGGAATGAGGGATGAAAAGAAGGAAAGTAGTAGAAGTCTCTGCAGCATCCAAACATGTCAATAAAATAAAATATATTCTTGACCTCAAACTGCCGAGTGAAGTTTAGAAAGAATGAAAGAACACAGACATCAGTCGGCCTGTCGTCTGTCCTCCTGATGCTGCAGATGTAGATGGGGGGGGGGGGGGGGCGGTCAGAATCACTTTAATACTTGTTAGTAGATCAGTTCATTGTTGGTTTAGTTTCAAACATGAAAATTGAAGAAAATATAGAAAGAAATCTCCATCATGAACAGAGAGATGATAAATAAATGAGGTATATATAATAATAATAATAATACCATGAATTATAAAACACTACATGAAATCCAGACTGAACAGACTCTCAGATTTCTCCTTCTGCACTTTGAGACAAAAATAACTTCTTTTTTTTTTTACATAGTCAGGTTAAATTATTGATCATAAATCAATTGAATCATAAAAACCAAAAAGGAGAAGTTCATCAGACAAATGACGAGTCTTAAAAAATATACTTTTTAAAAGTTGCGAAAATCATGCGAGGAAACAGCAGCATGCTACTAAAAAAACAAAAGAAGAAATTCTATCACACTTTATTTCAGTTATCAGATAATGGAGATAATATAGAGCAGAGGTGTCAAAGTCATTTTCATTCAAAGGCCACATACAGCCCAATTTGATCTTGTGGGCCGGATCATTAAAAAGATGGAAGGAAGGAAGAAGGGAAGAAAAAAAGGAACGAAGGAACGAAAAGGAGACAGGAAAGAAATATGGAAGGAAGGAGGGAAGGAGGGAAGAAAGATATGATGGACGGACAGAATGATGGATGGAAGAAAGGGAGGAAGGACAGAAGAAAGGAAGTAAGGAAAGATGGAAGGAAAGAAAGGGAGGAAGGAAATATGGAAGGAAGGACAGAAGGAAGGAAGGAAGGAGGGAAGGAAGGAAGGAAGGAAGGTGTGCCAGAATGGTCATTTGCTTTCATGACGCTTCTCTGCTGAAATTGATCCTTAAAATTTTAAATCCTGAAGTGTGGCGGTCAGGTGCAAGTCTTCATGTCCTGCCTTCCTCCATCAGTCCTCCCTCCTCCCTGCTCTCTCCTCTCTCTCTCTTCCTCCTCTCTCTCTCCTCCTCCCTCCTCTCTGCCTCCTCCCTCCTCTCTCCTCCCTCTCTCTGCCTCCCTCCCTCCTCTCTCTCCTCTCTCTCTCCGTCCCTCTCTCCTCTCTCCTCCTCCTCCTCCTCTTCCTCTCTCTCCTCTCCTCCCTCCTCTCCTCCTTCTCCTCCCTCCTCTCCTCCTCCCTCTCGCGCTCCCTCCTCTTCTCCCTCCTCTCGTCTCCCTCCCATCTCTCCTCCTCCCTCTTCCCTCCTCTCTTCCCTCCCTCCCTCCCTCTCCTCCTCCTCCCTCCTCCTCCTCTCTCCTCTCTCCTCCCTTCCCTCTCTTCCTCTCTCCTCCCTCCTCTCTCCTCCCTGCTCTCTCCTCTCTCCTCCCTCCTCTCTCTCTGCCTCCTCCTCTCTCTCCTCTCTCCTCCCTCCTCTCTCCTCCCTCCTCTCTGCCTCTCTCCTCCCTCCTCTCTCCTCCCTCCTCTCTCTCTGCCTCCTCCCTCCTCTCTCTCTGCTCCTCCCTCCTCTCTCCTCCCTGCTTCTCTCCTCCCTCCTCTCTCTCTGCTCCTCCCTCTCCTCTCTCCTCTCTCCTCTCTCCTCCCTCCTCTCTCCTCTCTCTCTGCTCCTCCTCCTCTCCCTCCCTCCTCCTCTCATCTCTGCCTCCTCCCTCCTCTCTCCTCTCTCCTCCCTGCTCTCTATCCTCTCTCTCCACCTCTCTCTCTGCCCTCCTCCCCTCCTCTCCTCCTCTCTCCTCCCTCCCTCTCTCCTCCCTCCTCTCTCCTCCCTGCTCTCTCCTCTCTCCTCCCTCCTCTCTCTCTGCCTCCTCCCTCCTCTCTCCTCTCTCCTCCCTCCCTCTCTCCTCCCTCCTCTCTCCTCCCTCCCTCTCGCCTCTCTCTGCCTCCTCCCTCCTCTCTCCCTCTCTCCCTCCCTCTCTCCTCTCTCCTCTCTCCTCTCTCCTCCCTCCTCCCTCCTCTCTCTCCCTCCCTCCTCTCTCCTCCCTCCTCTCTCTCTCTCCTCTCTCCTCTCTCCTCTCTCTCTGCCTCCTCTCAACCTGAAGGGCCTTTCTTACTTCAGAGTAACAGATCGATAAGGGGGGGGGGGGGGGGGGCACTTCAAAGTGGTCTTGGATCCGTGCGTTTCTTTGAAAGATGCAACAGTACTTAATGTGTGCACGATACCTCTTGCATCAGCAGTGCAAGCCAAGGCCGGTCACTCCATTTTTAAAAGATATAAGTCAAGAGAAGGATGGAAATCATACCGGGAGCAAAGCAGAGAGAGAGAGAGAGGGAAGAGGAGGAAGAGGAGGAGGAGGAAATAAAAACTAGAACCTGATGAATCTGCAGAGCTCATGTTTTATTTCCTCGGGCAAACACGTCCGGCGCTCCTCCAGCTCAGATTCCCACCCGACCTCACAGTCTAGATGTACGATGGGCCTGTGTGGGGATACCGTACTCTGATTGTGATTTTTATTCATTGAAAAACTTTATTGACTCACTGAGCTGTAGTCTAGTATTCAGGTTCATTAACAGCTACTTTCAGCCACTAGGAGGAGCTCTAAGCTTCTTGTGTTGAAGTAGAACCTGAAACACAGAGTGAATGTTTCCTGCTGCCCTCGGCTACTTTGACTCGGTAGTAAGTTATCCTGCTAGCTAGCTGACTGGTTGTAAGTTATCCTGCTAGCTAGCTGACTGGTAGTAAGTTATCCTGCTAGCTAGCTGACTGGTAGTAAGTTATCCTGCTAGCTAGCTGACTGGTAGTAAGTTATCCTGCTAGCTAGCTGACTGGTAGTAAGTTAGCCTGCTAGCTAGCTGACTGGTAGTAAGTTATCCTGCTAGCTAGCTGACTGGTAGTAAGTTATCCTGCTAGCTAGCTGACTGGTAGTAAGTTATCCTGCTAGCTAGCTGACTGGTAGTAAGTTAGCCTGCTAGCTAGCTGACTTGGTAGTAAGTTAGCCTGCTAGCTAGCTGACTGGTAGTAAGTTTGTAAGGCCTTGCCTTGCCTTTGTGTTCAAAATGAAATGTTATGTATTGTTTAAGAAACTCCAATTTGTAGATGAAAGATGAAGATGAGAGAAATGCAACATATGCTAAAACGTTTTATATTCAGAGAGAAACCTGAATTGTATTTGTTGGATCTAACAGAACATTAATAAAACTATGTGTAATGTTAGACTGCAGTCGTTCAGCCTCAGTCGATATTTATCCCCTAAAGACAACAAATGGTGTAAAATCCAATAAATAAAGACATTATGTGAGTCTGGGAGGCAAAGCTTAGACGAGCACTAAGAATCTGATCCTGTGAGTCTTGCTATCTCTAACTCAGTGATACGTATCCACTGGCCTCCTGACTTCATCGCTGATGGAGGGAACATTAAGTACAGACAGTCTGTCCTGTGACATGTTTGACCCCAGGAACGTTTTAATGAGTTTCAGAGATAAGAAACTTCTCCAACCTCAAGCTACTGTCACAGAGAGAGAGAAGAAGTCTGAGAGCTGTACTCAGATGTGGATAGATGTGAAGGATACTCTCCTTATTTAAGCCTCAAAACCAACAAAAAGTTAAAAAAATATCATGTATTGTTATAAAATGTGCATTAACCCCTGTGTTGTCCTCCCGGGTCAAGTTGACCCTGTCTGTTTTGACTGTTCCTTCTTTCCTCCCTTCCTTCCTCCCTCCTTCTCTCTTTCTATCCTCCCCTACCTTTCTCCCTACCTCTTTTCCTTTCTCCCTCCCTCCCTCCTACCTTCCTTCCTTCCTTCTTTCCTCCTTTCCTTTTCTCCCTTCCTTCTTCCCTCCTTTCCTTCCTTTCTCCCTCCTTTCCTTCCTTTCTCCCTTCCTTCCTTCCTTCCTTCTTCTTCCCTCCCTTCCATCCTTCTTCCTCCCTTCCATCCTTCCTTGACTGGAGGACAACATCTATCCATCTACCCATCTACCCATCTATCTATCTATCTATCTATCTATCCATCCATCCATCCATCCATCCATCCATCCTTTTCATTAATACAGGTATATTTTCACAAAGGCTGATATTTGTCTAAACAGAATAGTTTCAGAGTGTGACCTCCACTATAAAACACATAACTTCCTGTTCAGTCCCAGCACTTCCTGTTTACTCCCAGCACTTCCTGTTTACTCCCAGCACTTCCTGTTTACTCCCAGCATTATCTGAAGTCTGGTTTCAACAGGTGGAAATATCCAAACTTAATGTTTCTAGCTGCCAAAAAAAATGACACTCACACACGTTCCTGTTGGGGAAAGTGCCAACAGGAAATGAGTCTTTATCATTTTAGCTCCACTGCTCACTGCTCATTGTGACTGAGCTCTGGAGAGCCGTTTATTATTACTGCATAATACTTCCTAAACTCTCTCTACAGTCTTGCATCAGTTGTACATTTCAGCCACGGGGGAAATTAGTTAATTTTGAATATGCTTGTTTAAATAAGTGTGGCAGAGCATGACTGGGTCAAACTGAGATATCACTTCTACTCGCTCCAGGAAAAAAAAAATTCAGATTGAAACAAGCTGAGTGTTCACGAAACGCAAGATTACACTCCGCCTGTAATTAATCTTAAAATCTCTCTGCAGCAGTTTATGAAAGGAGCAATCAGACCTTTTGTTCAGCTGATCAGGTTGTTTGTAGTTTTCTGTGATGAATTGCAGCAGGTTTCAGTGTTTGTGTTCAGCAGGCTGCTCAGACTGTCTCAAGTGGGCTGAGAGATTTCTCCAGTTATTGAACGGAGCTGAGTGCTCTTCACTCAGCGTTCAAACAGGCGGCAAAAACACACATAACACCTGAAACTGTCCTTTTCCCCACTGTATACCAACCAGGAGAAGAGAGAGAGGAAGGAGAAGAGAGAGAGAGAGGAGGAAGGAAGAGAAAGGAAGGAGAGGAGAGAGGAAGGAGAGGAGAGAAAGGAAGGAGAGGAGAGAGAAGAAGAGGAGAGAGAGGAAGGAGAGGAGAGAGAAGAAGAGGAGAGAGAGAGGAAGGAGAGGAGAGAAAGGAAGGAGAGGAGGAAAGAGAGAGGAAGGAGAGGAGAGAGAGGAAGAGGAGAGAGAGGAAGGAGAGGAGAAACGAAGGAGAGAAAGGAAGGAGAGGAGAGAGAGGAAGAGGAGAGAGAGGAAGGAGAGGAGAAACGAAGGAGAGAAAGGAAGGAGAGGAGAGAGAAGAAGGAGAGGAGAGAAAGGAAGGAGAGGAGAGAGAGGAAGGAAAGGAGAGAAAGGAAGGAGAGGAGAGAAAGGAAGGAGAGGAGAGAGAGGAAGGAGAGGAGAGAAAGGAAGGAGAGGAGAGAGAGGAAGGAAAGGAGAGAGGAAGGAGAGGAGAGAGAGGAAGGAGAGGAGAGAGAAGCACATTGAAGGTCCAGGACTGGAATCCGTCATCTGGACGTCTCCAGGCCCAGATTACCTGTGAGACCAGAAAGCACAGACAACTCCAGGGAAGAACTTTAGCTTATTGATGCATTAATAGAACATGAATGTTAATGGATATAGATGGATGGATAGAGAGAGAGAGAGGGAGGAGGAGAAGAGAGGAGCCCAATCTTATATTTCTCCATTCTTCGTGTGCATTTAATAGTTACTACTTATTAATCTGCAACGCTCTGATTTTTTTGTCTTGACCTGAACGGACTTCCTCTGCACTATTGATCAGATCTTTGTCTGAATGCTGTTTTGGTCATTTTCAAGTGGAACTCCTCTCATAGATTAGGGCGACCGCTTCTCGCTAGTTGTTGAACATTATCTGTATCATCATAGATATACTTAGTAAGGATGTGCATGAGCCTATTTATTCATGGTGGGTATAACAGACAAATAACTGAATATTTGCAGCATGCCAACATTCACAAGAGCTACATAATGTGTCAAAAAATAATTTCCAACAAGCTTTAACTCCACAAACTTGTATTAATATAAATGATAATCAGCCTTCATTTCTTTACACAAACACATTAATTAAAAGAATAATTCTTACAGGCCAATAAAAATATAACAGGTGGATTATTTCCTCCCCGTCATAAACAACGCTGAGCATTTCCTTTACAGTCATGTTAGCAATGAGAGAAGTAATGTTAGTTTTCGTACCCGTTTGGTGATTAGCGTCAGGTCCGTCTCCCTCAGTAACCGTCACAGCAGACAGCAGCTTTTTGTCCATGTGAAGCCACCGTAGCTCAACTCTGCTCCACATATTTCACACCTGACAACATTATCCTTTACTTTCTGGAAGGTTTTAAACCACGCTGGACTTTAGTGTGTCTTCGTCTGCATCATGTTCCCTCCAGTCAGCTAGCTAGCAGGCTAACTTACTACCAGTCAGCTAGCTAGCAGGCTAACTTACTACCAGTCAGCTAGCTAGTAGGCTAACTTACTACCAGTCAGCTAGCTAGCAGGCTAACTTACTACCAGTCAGCTAGCTAGTAGGCTAACTTACTACCGAGTCAGCTAGCTAGCAGGATAACTTACTACCAGTCCGCTAGCTAGCAGGATAACTTACTACCAGTCAGCTAGCTAGCAGGATAACTTACTACCGAGTCAGCTAGCTAGCAGGCTAACTTACTACCGAGTCAGCTAGCTAGCAGGATAACTTACTACCGAGTCAGCTAGCTAGCAGGCTAACTTACTACCGAGTCAGCTAGCTAGCAGGATAACTTACTACTGAGTCAGCTAGCTAGCAGGCTAACTTACTACCAGTCAGCTAGCTAGCAGGCTAACTTACTACCGAGTCAAAGTAGCCGAGGGCAGCAGGAAACATTCACTCTGTGTTTCAGGTTCTACTTCAACACAAGAAGCTTAGAGCTCCTCCTAGTGGCTGAAAGTAGCTGTTAATGAACCTGAATACTAGACTACACAGCTCAAAGGTCGAAGTCAGAGTCCACCAACGATTATTCGGTTTTAATGACGCTGATTTTAGTTGATAGTGTAATAAAGTGACTGTACTTGCAATTTACTGACTCAAAAATGTGGATGTAGTGTGAAGTTAACCCTTTATTGGGCAAATAATTATATTTGGTAACTTTCTTCCTTCCTTTCCTTCCTCCCTGCCTTCTTTCTTCCCTTCCTCTTTTCCTTTCTCCCTCCCTCGTTCCTTATTTCCTCCGTCCTTCCTTCCTTTACTTCCTTCCATCTGTTCTTCCTCACTCCCGCCTTCTCTCCTCCCTTCCTTCTTTCCTTCCTCTGTCCTTCCTTCCTTCCTTCCTTTCCTTCCTTCCATCTGTTCTTCCTCCCTCCCTCCTTCTCTCCTCCCTTCCTTCTTTCCTTCCTCTGTCCTTCCTTCCTTCCTTTACTTCCTTCCATCTGTTCTTCCTCACTCCCGCCTTCTCTCCTTCCTCTGTCCTTCCTTCCTTCCTTTCCTTCCTTCCATCTGTTCTTCCTCCCTCCCTCCTTCTCTCCTTCCTTCCTTCTTTCCTTCCTCCGTCCTTCCTTCCTTCCTTTCCTTCCTTCCATCTGTTCTTCCTCCCTCCCTCCTTCTCTCCTCCCTTCCTTCCTTCCTCCGTCCTTCCTTCCTTCCTTCCATCTGTTCTTCCTCCCTCCTTCCTTCTCTCCTCCCTTCCTTCTTTCCTTCCTCCGTCCTTCCTTCCATCTGTTCTTCCTCCCTCCTTCTCTCCTCCCTTCCTTCTTTCCTTCCTCCGTCCTTCCTTCCTTCCTTTCCTTCCTTCCATCTGTTCTTCCTCACTCCCTCCTTCTCTCCTCCCTTCCTTCTTTCCTTCCTCCATCCCCCTTTCTTCTTCCTTCCTTCCTTCCTTCTTTCTTCCCTTCCTCCCTCCCTCCTTCTCTCTATCTTTCCTCCCCCCTACCTTCCTTCCTCCCTTTCCTTCCTCCGTCCTTCCTTCCCTC
>NC_070580.1:38040825-38080825 GCF_027409825.1 Scomber japonicus
CTCTCTCTCTGTCTGTCTGTCTCTCTCTCTCGCACGCGCTCTCTCTCTCTGTCGCTCTCCCTCTCTCTCTCCTCTCCCCCCTCTCTCTCTCTCCCTCTCTCTCTCTCTCTCTCTCTCTCTGTCTCTCTGTCTCTCTCTCTGTCTCTCTCTCTCTCTCTCTCTCTCTCTCTCTCTCTCTCTCTCTCTCTCTCTCTCTCTCTCTCTCTCTCTCTCTCTCTCTCTCTCTCTCTCTCTCTCTCTCCAGATGTTCAGTTCACATGAGTAGAGAAAGACAGAGGTGCAGCAGGCGGAGGTGATGCAGAGGCCAGCGCTCACTCGCTCCAACTAATTAAAGAAACTCCCACAATGCACTGTGTGTGTTTTTAGGGCTTTTTCATCTCTTTTTTTTGGTGGGGGGGGGTTTGCTGGCTGGCTGAGGTAAAAGCCATGTGACCCGTAAAGAGAATGAGATGATTGACCCGTGAAAGACCACAGGAAATAGAGTTTGTGAGGAACGAGATAGAGAAAAGGGGAGGAGAGAGAGAGAGAGAGAGAGAGAGAGGGAGAGAGGGAGTGGGAGAGAGAGGGAGAGAGAGACAGAGAGAGAGAGACAGACAGAGAGAGAGAGAGGGAGACAGAGATAGAGAGACAGAGAGAGACAGAGAGAGAGAGAGACAGAGAGAGACAGAGAGATAGAGAGAGGGAGACAGAGAGAGAGAGAGACAGAGAGTGAGGGAGAGAGAGAGACACACACAGAGAGAGAGACAGAGAGAGAGAGACAGACAGATAGACAGAGAGAGACAGAGAGAGAGAGAGAGAGAGAGAGACAGATAGAGAGAGAGAGACAGACAGATAGAGAGAGAGAGACAGAGAGAGAGAGAGAGAGAGAGATAATGATCAGGAGTCAGTAGTAATGATATCAGGTCTCTGTGTGTGTGCAGGTTTGTAGAAGATTCAGTGAAACACGTAATGAGTTTATTTCTCTGCAGTCAGACGTCAGGACAGCGACTGGAAACTGTTTAAAAAAGAATAAAGAAAAGAATCATGAATACTGTCTGATATAGAAAAGTCATTTAAATGACATTTGCACCATTTTTTACCAAAAGTAAGACTGAATGCTCCTGAACATGTCAAATGGTGTAACCACAAAAGAATGTAAATGTTTCCTGGTCTCCATGGTAACCAGATGAAATGTTAATATTTAGAACAATAGTATTCCATTAGCTTTATTTAATATAAAAGTTATAATGTAAGATCATGCCAAACTAGCTGATATGGTGTTAGGTAGGAAGGAAGGAAGGAAGGAAGGAAGGATGTAAGATCATGCCACACTAGTTGATATGGTGTTAGGTAGGAAGGAAGGAAGGAAGGATGTAAGATCATGCCTAACTAGTTGATATGGTGTTTTATTGACTATTTACTGCTTTTAACCCTCCTTTTGTCCTTGAGTCAAGGAAGGAAGGAAGGAAGGAAGGAGGGTAGGAAGGAAGGAGGGTAGGGGGATGAAAGGAAGGGAGGGAGGGAGGGAGGGAGGAAAGGTAAGAAGGAAGGGAGGAACGAAGGAAAGAAGGGCAGAGGAAAGAAGGAAGGGAGGAAAGTAGGGGGATGAAAGAAAGGAAGGAAAGGAGGAAGGAAGGAAGGATGGAAGGGAGGAGGAACAGTCAAAACAGACGGGGTCAATTTGACCCAGGAGGACGACAGGAAGGAGCAACGTTGAATTATTTGGTACAAAGTTTTTATGGTCAGAGGACATCAAAGTATGAAATGTTAAAAAAATGAAATGTGTAAAAAGATAATGTGAGCAACTCAGAATAATCTACATTCATAAATAAATCCCAAAACACACACATATATATATTTATTATATATATTATATTTATTATATATATTCAGATTTTGCCTCCAGGCTCTTCTACAGTCTGTCTTTATATGTTCATTAATTTATTTCACTTCTTCTGCATCAACTTGAAACTTGTTAGAAATTAGTTTGAACGTCAAAAAGACACAAAATATTAACAATGGAGTCAAGCAGTATTAACTCTGACACATCATCAGTCTGTAAGTTACTGATCAACTCTATCTTTCATTACTTCATCATGTTTCTGTCTCATACTCTCTCTTCTGTCTGGTTTACTCTCTGATGTTCAGCAGCGAGTCTACAGATAGAGCCGTGTGTTAGTAGAGTAATGTTTTATCCTCTGGTAACGACGCTGTGAGAGCTGAGAGACAAACAACGAGCTGAGACTCTATAAAACTCGTCTTCACACTGAAATGACAGAATGAATCTATTTCTGAATGATTCCCAAAACCACACCGCACAGAAGTCCAATAACCGAACACCACTCGGGTTCAGATCGGGGGGCCGTTCCTCCCAATCACATCCTCCAGGTCTCACTGTCACTGCCGACGTGAGCGTTGAAGCCCCCCAGCAGAACGAGGGAATCCCTAGGGGGAGTGTTTTCCAGCCCCCCCTCCAAGGAGTCCAGGAAGGCTGGATACTCTGAGCTGCTGTTTAGACCATAGGCACAGACAACAGTCAGGATCCGCCCCCCCCCACCCGAAGGGTTAGGGAGGCTACCCTCCATACTTCAACATACAGGCACCAAGCCGGGGGGTAATAAGTATTGCCACCAGCGGCAACTCCAGAGTGGACGAGAGTCCAACCCCTCTGGAGGAGACTGGTTCCAGACTGGTTCCAGAGCCCTTGCTGTGCGTTGAGGTGAGCCCGACCACCAGCTCAGGCTCCTTCCCCACCAGAGCTCTAGAGCTAGCTTCTGCAGCCGAGGATTGGACCGCCAAGGTCCCCGCCTTCGGCTGCCGCCCAGCTGACAGCGCACCCGACCCCTTTGACCCCCCCACTGGTGGTGGGTCTGTGGGAAGGGGTTCCCATGTCCCTTATTCGGGCTGTGCCCGGCCGGGCCCCATGGGCAAAGGCCCGGCCACCAGGCGCTCACCACTGAGCCCCACCCCCAGGCCTGGCTCCGGGGGGGGGGGTGACCCGCGTCTGGGCGAGGGACATGAAAAACCATCTATGTTGCTCATGATTAGGTTCTTTTGAGCTACCCTTTGTCTGGCCCCTCCCCCCGGACCTGTTTGCCATGGGAGACCCTACCAGGGGCATAAAAGCCCCCGACAACTGAGGGTCCTCCTGGGGTCACTGGGACACGCAAACCCCTCCACCACGATGAGGTAGTAGCTCAGGGAGGGGCTTGGTAATGTAATTTACTTTTTAATGGCACTAACTCTGTAATTAGTTACTTCTTAAAGTAATAATGTAAAGCACCAGATTTCTGACGAGCAGGAAGAATTCAGAGCAGCTTTTAGAAACTATCTCTAATGTTTAAAGGAGTTCAGTTACTGTGAGGACGATTCTTCAGATTCTTTAGATTCTTTAGATGTGACGTTTGTTCTGTTTAAATATTCCAGTTTGTTGTTTAGTGGAAGGAAACCTCAAAGAATGAAATGACTGAAGCACATCATGAATGTATTGCTCATGCTGGAGGACAAACAGGAACATGATATTTAATGTTCAGTATTATAAATAGCTTTCTATTTAAATGTTCTCTCCAGACTCACTCATGTCTCCTTGTCTCCTGTTGTTGGCTAATTTGGCTAAACTTGTTCTTATGGTTGATTCAGCTGTTGCCGTTTCTCGTCATGGCAACCAAATGTCAACGAGCTGCTAATAATATCAGTGACCTTATGAGCTGTGGCTGTGTTTGCAGAGCTGTTAGCAGGAGCTGATTCTGCCACACTGAGAGGCTGAAGACTGTGAGCATGAATCAAAGTGAAACCTCACTGCAGAGGTCACAGCCGGCAGCAGCAGAGGATGGAGCTGAGCAGCAGTAAGGCCCATTTTCCCAAATTCAGGTGCATGCTGGGAAAAATAAAAACAGGGATTCTACTTATATGGGCATGAGGCGGGGCCAGGGGCGGAGCGGGGAGGTTGCTATGGTTACGAGGGCTGGATCTGGAGGACATTGGTCAATCAACCTGTCAATCAGGACGTAGCCCCGCCCTAATGCATACCCTGCTTTATCGTCACATATAAAATCAGGGAGGCCAAAATGTCCCAAATGAACATCATACTGCATTGAAGAAGGCTTTAAACTAGCGATTGAGACCATAAACACATTTTGAAAACGTTTACTGAGGTTAGAAATCAAGTGAGAAGTTGGTGAATTCTCCATTGACTTGTATAGAGACGGTCGCCCCCTGGTGGCCTTTTGATAGAATGCAGCTCTAAGTTACTTCCTGGTTGGCCTCATTTCAGAGGACAGGAACTCCCCACCTGATTGCGCAACAGCTCAACAGAGCAGATTGCACCAGACAGGAAGTCAGATCATCGTTAGCATCGTTAACGCCCCTAAAATGTCCACATAAGGAAACATGTGAGGTCAGTTTCATTCTAAAGAGGAGAAGGAATGATTTAGGGTTTTTTTGGATAGTACATGTGCAGAAACCAGAGTGATTGTTCTGTATTTAACATTTCTCAGCAGTAGAAGAATGAGGGAACAACCTCACACAATAAGACAGTAATACTCAATTAAATGCAACATTGAACATTTCTTTGTTAGAACAAGGACAGAAAACACAAAGAAAAGCAAATGTGAAATAAAACTGCAATTAAATAATCAGGCATCACTTCTGACTCCTTCATTGTGGATCTTTTGGTGTCTTTGTGAGATCTGATTTCCAGTTCAACTAAAATACATTTTTCTTTCTTCAGCTGTAACACAAAGAAGAATTTGAGGTTTTACAATCTGTCAGAAACCAGCAGATAGGTTTATTATCAGAGGAGCTGAAACTATGAGACAATATGAATCTATCAGAGCAGAAATGACACTGTGACGGAAATAAAGACAGAAGCTGAATATGAGAGATGAGAGGCGTCATGTGACCGTCACAGAGAATATTACAGCCTTCAGTCTGTGATGTTACACTTTTTGACTTTTTACAGCATTTTTGACTTTTTGCAGCTTTTTTGCAGCATTTTTGACTTTTTGCAGCATTTTTGCAGCATTTTTGACTTTTTGCAGCATTTTTGACTTTTTGCAGTATTTTTGACTTTTTGCAGTATTTTTGACTTTTTGCAGTATTTTTTCTTTCTTTGCAGTATTTTTGACTTTTTGCAGCATTTTTGACTTTTTGCAGCATTTTTGTCCTTTTGCAGCATTTTTGTCCTTTTGCAGCATTTTTGCAGCATTTTTGACTTTTTGCAGCATTTTTGACTTTTTTGCAGTATTTTTGTCATTTTGCAGTATTTTTGACTATTTGCAGTATTTTTGACTTTTTGCTGCATTTTTGACTTTTTGCAGCATTTTTGTCCTTTTGCAGCATTTTTGTCCTTTTGCAGCATTTTTGCAGCATTTTTGACTTTTTGCAGCATTTTTGACTTTTTTGCAGTATTTTTGACTTTTTGCAGTATTTTTGACTATTTGCAGTATTTTTGACTATTTGCAGTATTTTTGACTTTTTGCAGCATTTTTGACTTTTTGCAGCATTTTTGTCCTTTTGCAGCATTTTTGACTTTTTTGCAGTATTTTTGTCATTTTGCAGTATTTTTGACTATTTGCAGTATTTTTGACTTTTTGCAGTATTTTTGACTTTTTGTAGTATTTTTGACTTTTTTGCAGTATTTTTGTCATTTTGCAGTATTTTTGACTATTTGCAGTATTTTTGACTTTTTGCAGCATTTTTGACTTTTTGCAGCATTTTTTACTTTTTGCAGTATTTTTGACTTTTTGCAGTATTTTTTCTTTCTTTGCAGTATTTTTGACTTTTTGCAGCATTTTTGCAGTATTTTTGACTTTTTGCAGTATTTTTGACTTTTTGTAGTATTTTTTCTTTCTTTGCAGTATTTTTGACTTTTTGCAGTATTTTTGACTTTTTGCAGTATTTTTGACTTTTTGCAGTATTTTTGTCCTTTTGCAGCATTTTTGACTTTTTGCAGTATTTTTGACTTTTTGCAGTATTTTTGTCCTTTTGCAGTATTTTTGTCTTTTGCAGCATTTTTGTCCTTTTGCAGCATTTTTGACTTTTTGCAGTATTTTTGACTTTTTGCAGCATTTTTGACTTTTTGCAATATTTTTGTCCTTTTGCAGCATTTTTGTCATTTTGCAGCATTTTTGTCTTTTTGCAGTATTTTTGACTTTTTTGCAGTATTTTTGTCATTTTGCAGTATTTTTGACTATTTGCAGTATTTTTGACTTTTTGCAGCATTTTTGTCCTTTTGCAGCATTTTTGTCCTTTTGCAGCATTTTTGCAGCATTTTTGACTTTTTGCAGCATTTTTGACTTTTTTGCAGTATTTTTGTCATTTTGCAGTATTTTTGACTATTTGCAGTATTTTTGACTTTTTGCAGTATTTTTGACTTTTTGTAGTATTTTTGACTTTTTGTAGTATTTTTGACTTTTTTGCAGTATTTTTGTCATTTTGCAGTATTTTTGACTATTTGCAGTATTTTTGACTTTTTGCAGCATTTTTGTCCTTTTGCAGCATTTTTGTCCTTTTGCAGCATTTTTGTCTTTTTGCAGTATTTTTGACTTTTTTGCAGTATTTTTGTCATTTTGCAGTATTTTTGACTATTTGCAGTATTTTTGACTTTTTGCAGCATTTTTGTCCTTTTGCAGCATTTTTGTCCTTTTGCAGCATTTTTGCAGCATTTTTGACTTTTTGCAGCATTTTTGACTTTTTTGCAGCATTTTTGTCCTTTTGCAGCATTTTTGTCCTTTTGCAGCATTTTTGCAGCATTTTTGACTTTTTGCAGCATTTTTGACTTTTTTGCAGTATTTTTGTCATTTTGCAGTATTTTTGACTATTTGCAGTATTTTTGACTTTTTGCAGCATTTTTGACTTTTTGCAGCATTTTTGTCTTTTTGCAGTATTTTTGACTTTTTGCAGCATTTTTTACTTTTTGCAGTATTTTTGACTTTTTGCAGTATTTTTTCTTTCTTTGCAGTATTTTTGACTTTTTGCAGCATTTTTGACTTTTTGCAGTATTTTTGACTTTTTGCAGTATTTTTGACTTTTTGTAGTATTTTTTCTTTCTTTGCAGTATTTTTGACTTTTTGCAGTATTTTTGACTTTTTGCAGTATTTTTGACTTTTTGCAGTATTTTTGTCCTTTTGCAGCATTTTTGACTTTTTGCAGTATTTTTGACTTTTTGCAGCATTTTTGACTTTTTGCAGCATTTTGTCCTTTTGCAGTATTTTTGTCCTTTTGCAGCATTTTTGACTTTTTGCAGTATTTTTGACTTTTTGCAGCATTTTTGACTTTTTGCAATATTTTTGTCCTTTTGCAGCATTTTTGTCATTTTGCAGCATTTTTGTCTTTTTGCAGTATTTTTGACTTTTTTGCAGTATTTTTGTCATTTTGCAGTATTTTTGACTATTTGCAGTATTTTTGACTTTTTGCAGCATTTTTGTCCTTTTGCAGCATTTTTGTCCTTTTGCAGCATTTTTGCAGCATTTTTGACTTTTTGCAGCATTTTTGACTTTTTTGCAGTATTTTTGTCATTTTGCAGTATTTTTGACTATTTGCAGTATTTTTGACTTTTTGCAGCATTTTTGACTTTTTGCAGCATTTTTGTCTTTTTGCAGTATTTTTGACTTTTTGCAGCATTTTTGACTTTTTGCAGTATTTTTGACTTTTTGCAGTATTTTTTCTTTCTTTGCAGTATTTTTGACTTTTTGCAGTATTTTTGACTTTTTGCAGTATTTTTTCTTTCTTTGCAGTATTTTTGACTTTTTGCAGTATTTTTGACTTTTTGCAGTATTTTTGACTTTTTGCAGTATTTTTGTCCTTTTGCAGCATTTTTGACTTTTTGCAGTATTTTTGACTTTTTGCAGCATTTTTGACTTTTTGCAGCATTTTGTCCTTTTTGCAGCATTTTTTACTTTTTGCAGCATTTTTGTCCTTTTGCAAAAAGACTGATGATGATGATGATGATGATGATGATGATGAACGTTATGTTTTTTTTAAAGCTGATTTCAGTTTCATACTTAAACTACAGTAAAGGCATTAAGATTTCAGTTGAATTAAATTAAATTGAATAGTCTTTATTGGCATTACACAGTGTATAAGGACATATATATATTTTTAAGTATATTTTTTGGGGCTTTTTGCCTTTAATGTACAGGTCAGTAGAGAGAGACAGGAAACTGGAGACGGGGGGGGGGGGGGGATGACACGCAGGATAGGACCACTTGGCACAGGATTTGAGCCAGGATCGCCGGCAGTGAGGACTGTAGCCTCAACACATGAGCTAAACACCTCCACCTTATATAAGGATATTTATGAAGGCATCTCTGCAGAACATTTGGTTTAAAAGGAAAGAATAAAAGAAGAGAAAGAAAAAGAAATAAATAAATAAATAGCAGCAATTCAATAGAGGAAAATAAGTGCAAGGAGGTAAAGACGGAGCATTGATAGAGGCACATAGCTGCAGAATAGCAACATAAAAATTTAAAGTGCAATTTGTAGCAGGTAATAAAAGTCTGAGTCGCTGCTCTTCAGTCTGTATGTGTGTCTTTAACTAGACGGCAGCAGCTCAGAGGAGTGTGTGGTGATGCTGCTGCTGCTGCTGCTGGCTTTCTTCCTCAGGACGTTGATGTAATGATGTAGATGTCATCCAGGTGCTGGGAGGTGCATCCCTAAAATATGCTGTGCAGTCTTTACCTCACGGCGCAGGTCTGGCCAGTACAGGGATCAAACCTGTGACCTTGGCGTTATTAGCACCACGCTCTAACCAACTGAGCTAACAGGCCTCTTGCTGCCTTTCTATCTACAACCATGTCCGTTATATAATGAAAGACATTCATTTGCTTTCAGACATCGAGCGAACCAGGCTTGTCTTGAAGAAGGGGAATTAGCTCAAATGGTAGAGCGCTCGCTTAGCATGTGAGAGGTAGCGGGATCGATGCCCGCATTCTCCATTACCTTCTTTTCTGTTGTCTCTTCTCAAGAAGAAAACACATCAAGCCTTCATTCAAAGGATTCCTCCTGCTGAATGTCCCCATAAAGATCAGAGCAAGGTTGAGGAATATTACACACCTCTGCACTGTCCCATTGCTTGGTGTAGATGGTCAAAGCTTCTCATTGGAGTATTTACTCCTGAACAGACACCAGTCCAACAGAAGAGAGGACAGACAACCACGAAGGGATTCGAACCCTCAATCTTCTGATCCGAAGTCAGACGCCTTGTCCTTTAGGCCACGTGGTCACGCAGACAGTGAAGTGTACATTTGAACTGGGCTCACGGTGCGGGTCTCTACCTCGCGGTATGGATCTCTACCTCACGGTGCAGGTCTTTACCTCGCGGTGCGGGTCTTTAATGCACGGCGCAGGTCTTTACCTCGCGGTGCAGGTCTTTACCTCGCGGTGCAGGTCTCTACCTCATGGTGCAGGTCTTTACGTTCGGCAGTCGAGCAGCTGGCATACAGTCATACAGTTAGTGAGGATTCTCTCAGTGCTAGGCTAGGGCTAGGGTTAGGGTTAGGGTCCTATAGAAGTCCAGCAGCAGACGAGTGTTTTTCTGTCTGTGGAGAAACAGTGTGCTCAGCTTCTCCTGGAGTTCATTCACTCCTCAGAGAGAAAACACGAAACACTAAACACGGGAAAATACTTCAAGCACTCATCATGCGAGCCTCTCCAGAACAAATCTGCTCTCACCAGTGCTTCCTGCATGAAGTCCAGTCTGTGTTGATAACAACCATTACAAATGCTTGAGAGCAAAGCACATAACAACAAGTACTCACTCTCTCCTCCTTCTCTTCTCCTCCAGAGGACAACGTCGGGTAAATAAATAGAATAAAAGCTTTCAATTCAAAAACAGCCGATCAATGTAAAGGCTGAGGATCGGCCGTCTGCACTGAAACCTGCTTTAAGCTTTCAGCCATGCTCAGCTCTGCCAAATGTGCTGTCACTGTTTAATTGTCTGCTATCGACATACTCTCCATTCTCAATTTACCATCAAAACGTATTTGATTGCATATCATTAGCATAATAATACAAGATTAAGACTGAACGAATTATAAGTGATAGCAGCGAGCGGCGTCTGAAGGAGGAAGGAGAAGATATGCTTTTAATTTAGTGACAGCAGAGCTCAGGGAAGCACAGTCTCCTCTCTGTTTGTGCGTTTAATGCATAACACAGCCGGTTACATCAATTAAAAACATAAACAGGCTGCTCAAAGCTGAAATGTATTAGACGTAAGCTATCTGTGTGTTTTTCCTTCTGCAGCGTTCATTAAGCCGACGGAGGGAAGAGGAGAGGAGAGAGCTCATTAACGCTGAGTTTACCTGTTAGCTGCACACTCAAAGTGCTCAGTGTCATTTACCAAAAAACAGAAGAGGAAACGGTGGATGCTCACTGCTGCTGAAGACTTCAGGTTTTAATTAGACAGTCTGCAGATGAAAATGATGTGTGACAATCATCTTACTTATCATTAACGTTGTATGTTAGATAGAGAATTATACATTCTGCCTCAGGAGCTGGTGGAGAGTAAAAACAGAGATAAAAGAGAGTGAATACTGGACTCAGCTTCACAGTTTGACAAATATATATATTGCTAACTTCAAATTGAGAATTTGGAGCAATGGGCCATGGGTGGAGCGGGGAGGTTGCTATGGTTACGAGGGCTGGATCTGGAGGACATTGGTCGATCAACCTGTCAATCAGGACGTAGCCACGCCCCTAATGCATACCCTGCTTTATCGTCACATATAAAATCAGGGAGGCCAAAATGTCCCAAATGAACATCATACTGCATTGAAGAAGGCTTTAAACTAGCGATTGAGACCATAAACACATTTTGAAAACGTTTACTGAGGTTAGAAATCAAGTGAGAAGTTGGTGAATTCTCCATTGACTTGTATAGAGACGGTCGCCCCCTGGTGGCCTTTTGATAGAATGCAGCTCTAAGTTACTTCCTGGTTGGCTTCATTTCAGAGGACCAGAGCTCCCCGCCTGGGAGGCTCAGGTGTTTCTGCTGCAGATTAAATGTTCCTTATGCATCTTAAAGTTGTTTTTTATTTACACTGTAGAAAGAAAATAAATCATCCTGAACTTCCATATGCTCGGCTTACTTCAACATAAGGAGTGCAGTTCTCCTTTTTACTCGCCGACTCAATGGATTTACTCTGGAGAGGTAGAAAAACACTTCATTTCTTGCAACATTAACTTCGTCTCTAATTCAGTCTCAGTATTGTGAGGAGTCACATGCTCACACACACTCATGAGCACATATAATAGGGATATTTTGTCATAGAGTGGCACAGATTACACTCGAAGGGGAACATGAAACGCGTGACATTTGATAATTTCACGGTGAAGTGGGAAACGTTTGATAAACCAGTCAGGGACTAAAACAGGTTCTTCTCTTATCAGGCTCGGTTGTCTCCTTTTGGACGACTATCAGAATGAAAATTATAAGATAAAACTTTAAATATCATCACTGGTAAATTAGATACAGTCGGTAAAGAAACTCATTTATCTGTTAATTTGTCAACTGTCATTTTATTGCATGTCATGTTGTGCTTATTATGCAGTGGTGTGCAGTCAGGGGCAGCAAGGCTAACACTGCTAGCCCTGTCAAAAATGTGGAGGTGTGCCTCTACGTCACATTTGTTCCCCTTACCGTAACGTTGATAATAGACATACGATAGCAGCACACGTCAAAGCACTACCCACTATCACTTACTTGAAAAGGAGTACACAACAGAAAACACCAAGAGCTGAGCAGAAGAAGTAGTTCAAGCATGATACAATTAAATTAAAAATGATCCAAAACATGTATGGATGAAAAATATTTTATTCACCTCTATCAAACATTTCATTTAAGCATAACTACACTCTTCTTTGCATAGTTATTGTATTCAACAATGGTCTGCAATACAAAAAAAGGCAGATAGTGGTCATAGAGTCATGATACAAGTTTAAGCGCTAAAACAGAACCCCAAATAAATAAAGCCCACTTACAATCTTACAATCTTACAAGGTTTTCTCTTTTAAATTGTACAAAAAAAAACTTCAGTCCTATGGAAATTAATTTAATTTAAAACACAGCCTGTCACTCATTTTTGATTTACTGGCTTTGATAACACGTCGTTTGTTTTACAGTTGATTGTACTACACTGATGAGAAACCTCAGTGAATCAGACTAAAACAAACTTATCTACATCAATGTTAATTCACTATTTTACATCTCACTTTGTGTCCAAAACATCTGTACAAGACACACTTAGGAATCAGGATGCCACAGAAGCCTCACCACTATATTTAACCACACACTGAGGAACATTCAGGGGTCAAAGGTTAGGCACTGGGTTAGTGGCTGATGGATTTTTTCTATTTTTCCATAATTAAAAGGTCATTCTGAAATGAACCTGGAGTCAATTACTTGTTCAGTATGCAACTTTATCCAGAAAACGAATGGTTATATTTAGTGGTGCTCAAATATCCTATGTCCTATAAACGCATCACAGCTCTTTCCTCTGCTGGGGGTCAGCCCCTGATCGAGCGGGACGCTGCTACTGGCTGCGTGACGTTGAGTGACAGTATCATCAGCCAATCGAATGTTTGATGTGTAATTGATAGAACGCCCTCTTACGTCACGCAGAGTTTCGAACGCTGGTCTGGGCGTCGTCATTCTAATGAGCTTGGCTGATTGGCCCATGGGGCAGGTGCGTGATGACGTGGGGTTATTCTGGAAAGGTGATGGCGGTTGATTTAACGGCTGGATCAGGAGGTAAAGATGTGATGGCGGATCGGTAGATGGTGGATAAAGATGTGATGGCGGACCTGCTTCTGGCCTTTTTCAAGGAGCTACTCATCATGAAGGATTACAGGAAGGATTTCCACTACAATTAATCGGTGGGTGCTGGGTTTTTTTAAACTTTCTCTGGACCAGATTGTCGCTGCTGATGGGCTAATCTCTCTCTCTCTCTCTCTCTCTCTCTCTCTCTCTCTCTCTCTCTCTCTCTCTCTCTCTCGTTTTTTGGAGCATGTTTGTGTCTGTTATAGAAATAGATTTTATTTTTGGAAGTGATTTTAGAAGTTTCCTCTATAAGGGTGCAGTCAGAGCAGTCGGGCAGTAGCTATGTGCTGTTTTTGACGTTGTGTCACGTGGTATATGTGTACTGTGACGTGGGCAGTGACGTAAGGGAAGATGATCTGATGGCGATGCTGCACACAGTGGCGTGTTGATGCGTTGCGGATGTTGATCAGCTGTCATGTTGCATAATAGAGGCCTTACATTAGATTCAGTGTATATATTGTATGGCATCATTCATTATAGGCCTTTATGTGTGCGGCTGCTCTGTTGGCTGGATCGGCATGCTATAGTCTACTTTCTTTTTTTTTTTTTGGGGGGGGGGGGGGGGGGTTTGGTGCTGGCCCTGACTGAAACACCACCACACTACTGTTAATATGAGCTTATGAGCTCTATATGCAATGTGTTATGCAACGGTATGTTATTGCTTGTTTGAAAGAAAAAGTAAAATAGGTGCTAATATGAGCTTTATGCAACTTTAAAATGTTTATATTTGTTTACCTCATATCTGCAAAGTTTTAAATGATTTGTCAGACGGTTAGAGTTATTTATATGATCATGTTAATTTAAATATTGCTGCAAAATCAGTATATTAACAAGCACAAAGAAAGTGTTCTGTTCACACCAGACGTACTCATTTTATTAGACTGAGCATGGTTTTATTACATGCACTAAAAACCTCAGAAACTCATTTTAAAAAAAGGCCACAAAAAACCCAATGAGGAGGTAAAGGTGGTGTAAATGTGATGGAGAGGTAACAGAATGAGTGTAAGTCCCAGTCACACAGGAGTTATATTCTGTGCTGTGGAGGAGAGCAGAGGATCAGCTGTTATTACATCACAGGATCAAAAGTAACACAGCTCATTAATTAACATGCAAATATAATAAATGATGACTTTAACCCCCAATCTGAGCTCTGATCCTGATTTTACACACACACACACACACACACCAGCACACACAACCTACACACACACACACACACACACACCAGCACACACACGCACGCACGCACCAACACACACACACCAGCACACACACACACACACCAGCACACACACACACACACCAGCACACACACACACACACACACACACACACACACACCAGCACACACAAACACACCACCTGCACACACACACACACGCGCACAACCTACACACACACCAGCACACACAACAGCACACACAACCTACACACACACACACACACACACACCTACACACACACAAACACACCACCTTCTCACACACACACACCAACACACACACAAACACACACACACAACACAACCTTCACACACACACACACCACCGTCACAAACCACGCAGTACCTTCACTCACACACACACACACACACACACACACACACACACACCTACCTACACACACACACACACACACAACCTACACACAAACACACCAGCACACACAAACACACAAACACACACACACACAACCTCACTCTGCTGCAACGCTCCTTCTGTTGCTTTATATCAGGGGGGTCAAACATGAGGCCCGCGGCCCAGAACAGGCCCGCTGAGGGGAGCAATCCGGCCCACTTTCCTTCCTTCCATCTGTCCTTCCTTCCTTCCTTCCTACTTTCCTTTTTTCCTTTCTTTGTTCTTTGTTCCTTCCTTCCTTCCTTCCATCCTTCTTTCTTCCCTCCCTCCTTCCTTTCCTTCCTTCCTCCCTCCTTCCTTCCTTCCTTCCTTACATCTGTCCTTCCATCTGTCCTTCCTACCTTCCTTTTTTCCTTTCTTCCTTCCTTCCATCCTTCTTTCTTCCCTCCCTCCTTCCTTTCCTTCCTCCCTCCTTCCTTCCTTCCTTTCTTCTCTCTTCCCTCCCTCCTTCCTTCCTTCCTTACATCTGTCCTTCCTACCTTCCTTCCTTCCTCCCCCCTTTCCTCATTCTGTCCTTCCTTCCTTCTGTCCTCCCTTACTTCATTCCTTCCATCTGTCTGTCCGTCCTTCACTGTCTGTCTTTCCTACCTTTCTTCCCTCCTTCCTTTTGCCTGTCTTCCCTTCCTTCCCTTCTCCTTTCCTTCCTTTCTTCCTTCTTTCCCTCCCTCCGGCCCACATGACAGACTCTCTCCTGGCCCGGCTGTGTGGTGGAGGAGCTGCCAGACGCTGGGCTGGCTCAGACTGGAGGAGCCTGCAGCGTCCCAGCAGCTCAGAGCACCAACCATACAAACATCTGTCCTTCCTACCTTCCTTTTTTCCTCTCTTCATACATTCGTTCCTTCCTTCCTTACATCTGTTCTTCCTACCTTCCTTCTTTCCTTTCTTCGTTCCTTCCTTCCATCTGTCCTTCCTTCCTTCTTTCTTCCCTCCCTCCTTCCTTTCCTTCCTTCCTTCCTTCCATCTGTCCTTCCTACCTTCCTTTTTTCCTCTCTTCGTTTGTTCCTTACATCTATCCTTTCTTCTTTCTTCTGTCCCTCCTGTCCTCCTTCCCTCCCTCCTTCCTTCCCTCGTTCTTTCTTCCTTCCTTCTGTCCTCCCTTACTTCCTTCCTTCCATCTGTCCGTCCTTCCTTCCTTCCTTCTTTCTTCCCTCCCTCCTTCCTTTCCTTCCTCCCACCTTCCTTCCTTCCTTCCTTCCTTCCTTCTGTCTTCCCTTACTTCCATCCTTCCTTCTGTCTGTCTTTTCCTCCTTCCTTTTGCCTGTCTTTCATACCTTATTTCCTTCCTTCCTTCCTTCTTTCCCTCCCTCCGGCCCACATGAAGACTCTCTCCTGGCCCGGCTGTGTGGTGGAGGAGCTGCCAGACGCTCGGCTGGCTCAGACTGGAGGAGCCTGCAGCGTCCCAGCAGCTCAGAGCAGGAACCATACAAACATCTGTCCTTCCTACCTTTCTTTTTTCTTCCCTCTCTCCTTCCTTTCCTTCCATCTGTCCTTCTTCCCTCCCTCCTTCTTTCTTTCTTCCCTCCTTCCTTCCTTTCCTTCCTTACATCTGTTCTTCCTAGCTTCCTTCTTTCCTTTCTTAGTTCCTTCCTTCCATCTGTCCTTCCTTCCTTCCTTTTTTCTTCCCTCCCTCCTTTCTTTCCTTCCTTCCTTCCTTCCTTCCTTCCTTCCTTACATCTGTCCTTCCTACCTTCCTTTCTTCCTCTCTTCGTTCGTTCGTTCCTTCCTTCCTTCCTTCCTTCCTTACATCTGTCCTTCCTACCTTCCTTTTTTCCTCTCACAGTTCATTCGTTCCTTACATCTATCCTTCCTTCCTTCTTTCTTCCGTCCCTCCTGTCCTCCTGTCCTCCTTCCCTCCCTCCTTCCTTCCTTCCTTTTGTCCTCCCTTACTTCCTTCCTTCCATCTGTCTGTCCGTCCTTCACTGTCTGTCTTTCCTACCTTTCTTCCCTCCTTACTTTTGCCTGTCTTTCCTTCCTTCCCTTCTTATTTCCTTCCTTCCTTCCTTCCTTCCTTCCTTCCTTCCTTCCTTCCTTCCTTCCTTCCTTCCTTCCTTCCATCTTTTTAATGATCCGGCCCACATGAGATCAAACTGGTCTGTTTGTGGCCTTTGAATGAAAATGAGTTTGACTCCTCTGCTTTATATCAAACTCAAACTCTCAGCAGGATTTTCAGAATAAAAGCACACAGCAGACTCTCCTGGCCCGGCTGTGTGGTGGAGGAGCTGCCAGACGCTGGGCTGGCTCAGACTGGAGGAGCCTGCAGCGGCCGAGCAGCTCAGAGCAGGAACCATACAAACATCTGTCCTTCCTACCTTCCTTTTTTCCTTTCTTCATTCCTTCCTTCCATCTGTCTGTCCGTCCTTCACTGTCTGTCTTTCCTACCTTTCTTCCCTCCTTCCTTTTGCTTGTCTTTCCTTCCTTCCCTTCTTATTTCCTTCCTTCCTTCCTTCCTTCCATCTTTTGATGATCCGGCCCACATGATATCAAACTGGTCTGTTTGTGGCCTTTGAATGAAAATGAGTTTGACTCCTCTGCTTTATATCAAACTCAAACGTCTCTCAGAAGGATTTTCAGAATAAAAGCACACAGCAGACTCTGTCCTGGCCCGGCTGTGTGGTGGAGGAGCTGCCAGACGCTGGGCTGGCTCAGACTGGAGGAGCCTGCAGCGTCCCAGCAGCTCAGAGCAGGAAGGATAGAAACATCTGCTGCAGCTGGCACGTCGTCTCTCTCTGTGTCTTTCACCCGTTCACTGATACGTTTAATCTCTCCTTCCCTCCATCCTCCAGTCAGCCGTCTCTCTCTCTCTCTTTACTCTTCCTCTGCATCCTTGCCTCTTCTTCCTTCTCATACTTTCTTCTCATCTACGTTATTCTCAAAGCCTCCTTCCTGTCGTCCTATCGGGTCAAATTGACCCCATCTCTTTTTGACTGTTCCTTCTTTCCTTCCTTCCTCCCTTTTTCTTTCCTTCCTTCCTCCCTCCTTTCCTTCCTTCCTTCCTTCCTTCCTCCTTTCCTCCCTCTCTCCTTACTCATTTCCTTCCTTCCTCCCTCTCTCTTTACTCCATTCCTCCCACCCTCTTTTCCTCCATACTCATTTCCTTCCTTCCTCCCTCCCTCTTTACTCCTTTCCTTCCTTCCTTACTCCTTTCCTCCCTCCCTCCCTCCTTCGTTACTCCTTTCCTTCCTTCCTTACGCCTTTCCTCCCTCCCTCCTTCCTCCCTCCTTTCTTTCCTTCCTTCCTCCTTTCCTCCCTCCCTCCTTCCTTCCTTGCTCTTTTCCTCCTTACTCATTTCCTTCCTTCCTTCCTTCCTTCCTACCTCTTTTCCTCCTTACTTTCCTTCCTCTCTTCCTCCCTTCCTGCCTTCCTTCCTTCCTTCCCTCCTCTTTTCCTCCTTACTTTCCTTCCTTCCTTGACCTGAGGACAACAGGAGGGTCAAAACAGTAATCGAGTATTCTTGAGATAAAGTCATGAATCAGTGTCTCTGCATTAATCTGATGATGACATCATCAGTCTGTGCTTCCTAAAACACATCACTGTTAAACAGCTGTGGCACATCAGGCCTGAGTGCTTCATCACTGTGTGTGTGTGTGTGTGTGTGTCCGTGTGTGTGTGTGTGTGTGTAGTACCTCAGTCCAACCTTGTTAATTGGATCATAAGTTGGCTTCTCTTATTCTGGAAGCTTGTTTTTGGTTTGGCTCTGAATGAATCACTGCTAGTTGGTACTCTTTATAGTTCTGCCTTCTGTTTAGTTGTTTTGGTTGTAACCCCCCCCCCCCCCCCCCTCCCCCGGTAGGGCTTTTTTTTGGGTCAAAACAGTCATGAAGAAGGAGGGAGGGAGGGAGGAAGGAAAGGAGGGAGGGAGGGAGTAAGGAAAGGAGGGAGGGAGGGAGGAAGGAAGGAAAGAAGGAGGGAAACTAAGAAGGTAGGAAGGACAGACAGAAGAAAGGAAGGAAAGGAGGGGAGGGAGGGGGGGGAGGGAGGAAGAAGGAAGGAAAGGAGGGGGAAGGAAGGAAAGAAGAAGGGAAACTAAGAAGGTAGGAAGGACAGACAGAAGAAAGGAAGGAAAGGAGGGGAGGGAGGGGGGAGGGAGGAAGAAGGAAGGAAAGGAGGGGGAAGGAAGGAAGGATAGGAGAGAGGGAGGAAGAAGGAAGGAAAGGAGGGGGAAGGAAGGATAGGAGGAAGGAAGAAGGAAGGATAGGAGGGAGGAAGGAAGGGAGGGAGGGAGAAAGGAAAAAAGGAAGGAAGGTAGGAGGAAGGGAGGGAGGGAGGAAAGAAGAAACAATCAAAACAGACGGGGTCAATTTGACCCAGGAGGACGACAGGAAGGTTGAAGTTAGGCCACCTTCGTTGCCATGGTTACAATAATAATAACCACGGGGGTTAAAGGTTATTGTCCCCCCCCCCCCCCATAGGACTTTTTTTTGGGTCAAAACAGTCATGCTTACTTATTTACACCAAATGATTTTCACAGTCAAAGACTAAATTTCCCAAAATCGGGTAGGAGGGAGGAAGGAAATGAGGAAGGGAGGTAGGAAGGACAGACAGAAGTAAGGAAGGAAAGGAAGAAGGAAGGAAGGAAAGGAGGGAGGGAAGGAAGGAAGGAAGGAAGGAAGGAAGCAAAGAAGAAGGAGGGAAGGAAGGTTCGTTCGTTCGTTCCCTCCTTCCTTCCTTTTTCCCTCCTTACATCTGTCCTTCCTACCTTCCTTTTTTCCTTTCTTCATTCCTTCCTTCTATCTGTCCTTCCTCCCTAGCTTCCTTCCTTTCTTCCCTTCTGTCCTTCTTTTCATCTGTCCTTCCTACCTCCCTTTTTCCTTTCTTCCCTCCTTCCTTCCTTCAATCTGTCTTTCCTCCCTACCTTCCTTCCTTCTTTTCCTTCCTTCCACCTGTCCTTCCTACCTTCCTTTTTCCTTCCTTCGCTCCTTCCTTCCTTCCTTCCTTCCATCTGTCCTTCCTACCTTCCCCTTTTCCTTTCTTTGCTCCTTCCTTCCTTCCATCTGTCCTTCCTCCCTACCTTTCTTCCCTTCTGTCCTTCCTTCCATCTGTCCTTCCTACCTTCCTTTTCTCCTTCCTTCACTCCTTCCTTCCATCTGTCCTTCCTCCCTACTTTCCTTCCTTTCTTCCCTTCTGTCCGTCCTTCCTTCCTTCCTTTCTTCCTTCCTTCACTTCTGTCCTTCCTTCCATCTGTCCTTCCTACCTTCCTTTTTTCCTTTCTTCGCTCCTTTTTTCGTTCGTTCATTCCTTTCTTCCTTCCATCTGTCCTTCTTTCCTTCCTTTCTTCCTTTTTGTCCTTCCTTCCATCTGTCCTTCCTCCCTACCTTCCTTCCTTTCTTCCCTTCTGTCCTTCCTTCCATCTGTCTTTCCTACCTTCCTTTTCTCCTTCCTTCACTCCTTCCTTCCATCTGTCCTTCCTACCTTCCGTTTTTCCTTTCTTTGCTCCTTCCTACCTTTCTTCCTTCCTTCCTTTTGCCTGTCTTTCCTTCCTTCCTGTCTTATTTCCTTCCTTCCTTCCATCTCTTTTAATGATCCGGCCTGCATGAGATGAAATTGTTCTGTATGTGGCTCCTGAATGAAAATGAGTTTGACTCCTCTGCTACAGTTACATTGCTTTGAGAGGACAGACTCCTTTCTTTCTTTCTTTCTTTCTTTCTTTCTTTCTTTCTTTCTTTCTTCCTATCCTCACTGTTACTGTTACGTGTCTCCCAGTCTGAGCAGCTTGGATCAGCCATCTGTCCAAAAACATCAACCAGGAAATATAAAAATATCTGCTTTGATTTAAAAAAAAAAAAAGAAAAAGAACAGGACAGTAGAAGTACGAGCCTGTTGGGGAGTAAAAACTTTCACTTTTAACCAGATAAACACTTTGAATCCATTACAGCTCTGACTCAGCCTGCTGTCTGGCTTCCTCTACACAGCCACGGCCGCTAAGGCTCATGGGTAATGTAGTATTTGGAGCCATCTGCCAAAATGAATGTTGGAATAATTGAAACTTGTTTTCAGAGCATAAACCAGGAGTGTGTGTGTGTGTGTGTGTGTGTGTGTGTGTGTGTGTGTGTGTGTGTGTGTGTGTGTGTGTGTGTGTGTGTGTGTATGTGTGTGTAGTCCACTTGCTTTATATCTGTCCCAGTGAAAGTGTCCGCTGACCTCCGACCCCTCCTGTTGTCCTCGAGTCAAGGAAGGGAGGAAAGGAGGAAGGAAGGAAGGAAGAAGAAAAGAAAGGTGGAAGGAACAGAGGGAGGGAGGAAGGAATGAAGGAAGGAAAGGACAAAGGAAGGAGGGAGGAAGGAATGAAGGAAGAAGAAAAGAAAGGTGGAAGGGAGGGAGAGAGGAAGGAAGGAGGGAGGAAGGAAAGGACGAAGGAAGGAAGGAAAGAAGGGAGGGACAAAGGAAGGTGGGAGGAAGGAAGGAAAGGACAAAGGAAAAGAGGGAGGAAAGAGGGAAGGAATGAAGGAAAGGAGGGAGGAAGGAGGGAAAGAGGGAAGGAATGAAGGAAAGGAGGGAGGACGGAAGGAACAGTCAAAACAGACGGGGTCAATTTGACACGGGAGGACGACAGGAAGTTTAAAGTTAGCATCGGCTCTCAGACACACTTTTCTTTTTTCTTTTTTTTTTTTTTTCCTCCTTCCTTTAAATGAAAAGTGAAGGTGGTTATTTTAGTGCTGATTGGGTTTGGAGGCCTCAGGGATCAGTAATCTCACCCAAAATACATTCTGCACGCTCCTGAGTTTCAATTTAATCCTGATTCTACCTAAATATTTAACATTTAACGTACAAGCGCTACGGACTGGAGACCCCGCCAAAATAAAATACTGAGAGAAACCATCACGGCAAAAATGTTATTTAATTATTACTGAACACATAGATTCATTTATTAAATTACACTTATTTTGCATATTGTGTCAAATTCTTCTTCCTTCCTCCTTCCTTCCGTCCTTCCTTCCTCCCTCCCTTGTCCTTTCCTTCCTTCTTTCTTCCTTCCCTCCTTCTTCCTTTGTCCTTTCCTTCCTCCCTGCTTTCCTTTCTCTTCCTCCCTCCTTTCCTTTCTCCTCCTTCCTTTCTCCTTTCCTTTCTTCTTCCTTCCTTCCTCACTCCTTTCCTTCCTTCCTCACTCCTTTCCTTCCCTCTTTCCCTCCTTCCTCCCTCCTTTGTCCTTTCCTTCCTTCTTCCTTTCCTTCCTTCTTCCTTCCTTCTTTCTTCCTTCCTCCCTCCTTCCTTTGTCCTTTCCTTCCTTCTTTCTTCCTTCCTTCCTTCTTCCGTTGTCCTTTCTTCCTTCCTTCCTTCCTTCTTCCTTTGTCCTTTCCTTCCTTCTTCCTTCCTTCTTTCTTCCTTTGTCCTTTCCTTCCTCCCTCCCTCCTTCTTTTGTCCTTTCCTTCCTTCCTTCCTCCCTCCTTTCCTTTCTCCTCCTTCCCTCCTTTCCTTCCTCTATCCTTTCCCTCCCTTCCTTCCTTGACTGCAAGTGAACTGGCAAGCTACTGGCTACTGGATGATCCTCTTTAACCACACACACACACACACACACACACACACACACACACACACACACACACACACAGACCCCACTCCTGCAATGCCCCAGATAGCCTGAAGAATTAATAATCTCAAAGCATTCCCGTCACACGCCGTATAGTTGTTCCCATTTCAAAGAGGAGCAGGAGTGTGTAATGTATACTTCGACGGGTCTTGGGGCTATTTTTCAGTGTCTGCTTCGTAATATTCAAACCTCACAGACGGCAAAGGGTGAAAGCTCAGATACCTGAACGCTGTCGCCACGGCTACACACACACACACACACACACACACACACACACACACACACACACACACACACACACACACACACACACACACACACACACACACACACACACACACGCGACATACATTCAGTCACACGTAGAATTAAATCATGAAATCCTGCAGAAACTACACACACACATAGACATACATACACACTTATACACACACACATTCATTCAATCAGAGCCAGCATGAAAGCACCTGAATGTGAAAGCGAATCCACACACACACACACACACACACACACACACACACACACACACACACACACCTATATACCTTGAAAGTCATGCATACATAATAAAAGCGCTGCACCAGGAGGAAGCTTTTTAATGGGCTTCAAACTGAATAAGAGACTTTGAAATTGAACTTTATGTCACAAACACTGATGATAGTTTTTTTTTTTTTTTTTTACCCACTCAAACACCTGCGATGGCGACTCGAGGAGGAAGTAGAGAGGATGAAGTGCAGCAGGGATTAAAAACACAAACTATTAATATAACATGATTTAAAGCTGGAATATCTTTATATGGATGCACATGCACAGGAAAGGAAGAAGGATAGAAGGAAGGAAAGGAGTAATGATGAGAAGAGGAAGGAATTTAGGATAGAAGGAAGGGAGGAAGGAAAGTAGTAAGGAGGGAGGGAAGGAAGGAAAGTAGTAAGGAGGGAGGGAAGGAAGGAAAGGAGTAAGGAGGGTGGGAGGAAAGGAAGGAAAGGAGTAAGGAGGGGGAGGAAAGGAAGGAAAGGAGTAAGGATGGGGAGGAAAGGAAGAAGGAAGGAAAAGAATAAGGAGGGGGGGCGGAAGAAGGAAGGAAGGAAGTGAGGAAGGAGGGGGAGGAAAGGAAGAAGGAAGGAATGAAGGAAAGGAGTAAGGAAGGGAGGAAGGAAGGAAAGTAGTAGGGAGGGAAGGAAGGAAGGAAAGAAGTAAGGAGGGAGGGAGGAAGAAGGAAGGAGGGGGAGGAACGGGAGGAAAGTAGTAAGGAGGGAGGGAAGGAAGGAAAGGAGTAAGGAAGGAGGGTGGGAGGAAAGGAAGAAGGAAGGAAGGAAAGTAGGAAGGAGGGAGAGAAGGAAGGAAGGAGGGTGGGAGGAAAGGAAGAAGGAAGGAAAGTAGTAAGGAGGAAAGGAAGAAGGAAGGAAGGAAAGTAGTAAGGAGGGAGGGAAGGAAGGAAAGGAGTGAGGAGGGAGGGAGGAAGGAAGGAAAGTAGTAAGGAGGGAGGGAAGGAAGGAAAGGAGTAAGGAGGGGGAGGAAAGGAAGAAGGAAGGAAGGAAAGGAGTGAGGAGGGAGGGAAGGAAGGAAAGGAGTAAGGCGGGCGGGAGGAAAGGAAGAAGGAAGGAAGGAAAGGAGTAAGGACAGTCTTTTATTAAAGCTAGAGACCCATCTGACCTTTCAGTTCCCCACTTAGTGTCAGACAAGGCGGCCTGGATGTGTTACAGTCATCATATATCTGGTGTCTCTCCTGGTTTCTCTCTGGTGGATGAGTGTCTCTCTCTGTCTCTTCTGTGTTTGGTTGTCTGGAGCTGGGAAGTGATGGATCCTTCCTGCACTCTGACTCTGACTCTGACTCTGGTTGTGTCTGTTCCACAGACTGTATAAAAGAAATGGACGTAACATCCGTGACGTCACCCATTGGTTTGTGGACTGCTGCTCGGAAGCCAATAGTTTCAAATCTGGGCAGCGCCATCTTGAAAATTTCAGGTGCATGCTGGGAAAAATAAAAACACGGATTCTACTTATATGGGCATGAGGCGGGGCCATGGGTGGAGCGGGGAGGTTGCTATGGTTACGAGGGCTGGATCTCAAGGACATTGGTCAATCAACCTGTCAATCAGGACGTAGCCACGCCCTAATGCATACCCTGCTTTATCGTCACATATAAAATCAGGGAGGCCAAAATGTCCCAAATGAACATCATACTGCATTGAAGAAGGCTTTAAACTAGCGATTGAGACCATAAACACATTTTGAAAACGTTTACTGAGGTTAGAAATCAAGTGAGAAGTTGGTGAATTCTCCATTGACTTGTATAGAGACGGTCGCCCCCCGGTGGCCTTTTGATAGAATGCAGCTCTAAGTTACTTCCTGGTTGGCTTCTTTTCAGAGGACAGGAACTCCCTGCCTGGTCTGTTTCTTATAATGAAGCTGTTCCTGAGTCTTCTACCATGGAGCCAATTTTCATCCAGACAGGAGACGGATGGTACGACTTGAAACTATCGTACCTTGAACTTGAAGCTCTGCTTGGATCTGTATTGAGGTATTCTTTGCTTCTTTCTCGATCATTTGAGCAATTTTTCTTTGATGACCACATCTAGATGTGTTGTCTGCAGCTCCATGGACCTTAAACTTCTTAATATGATTGGCAGCAGTGATCACAGTAACATCGATCTGGTTGTAGATGGTCCTAACACTGACCATGCTTGGCTTTCACCTTTTTATCTGATGTCTTCAAATCACGTTCTAGTTTTCCTTCTGCAGCTTGTCAACATTTACATTTTTGGCCAAAGTCCATTCTGGGTTTTTTGTGTCTCCTTATTAGAAGTGGGCTGTTCCTGAGTCTTCTACCATGGAGCCAATTTTCATCCAGACAGTGACGGATGGTGCGACTTGTAACTATCCTACCTTGAACTTGAAGATCAGCTTGGATCTGTGTTGAGGTATTCTTTGCTTCTTCCTCGATCATTCAAGCAATCTGTTCAATCTCAAGCCAATTTTCCTCTTGCAACCACATCCAGAAATGTTGGCTGCAGCTCCATGGGCCTTAAACCTCTTAATAATACTATCAGCATCAATCTCTTTGTAGATGGTCTAATAAGTTACGTTGACCATGTTTGGCTTTCACCTTTTCTTTATAACATCTTCAAACCACTTTCTAGTTCTCCTTGTTCAACGTGATTCATACAGAGGCACAAAACAGCAGAGTGAGTCATTTTCTCATTTTGATACTCACTGCATGAGATGATTATGAGATTAAAAAACACCTGTGGTACTAATTAAAACACAACAGTCTGCTCTTTCATACAACTTGTGAATGGCACCAATCATTTTGTCCAGACTATTTTTAGAAAGTCTTTGTAGAATAAGCGTGAGTTTGGTTATTTTCACACCTTCTCTGTTTTGTTCCACTACAAATCAAACACAGTCTAAGGCGAATGGTGAATTTTATTTTAATGAAACACAAGGATACCATTATCTCGTCTTGTGGTGGTTTTAGGCAATTTTCCACTCTGATGGACAATAAATTCGCTTTCTTCTTTATTCTGGATTCAGCTGAGAAAGGGAGTCTCAGTTGTTGAAATGTTGAAATGTCCTAAAGACTAAAGTGCATGTTTTGCCAGTCGTCTGTTGTTTCAGTGGCCGTCAGCATCAAGGCAGTAGATGGAGGCGGGAGGATTAACAGAAATACATCAATACAAATATGAAACTAACATTTAGAACTAAGAGAAGTTCACATTTTCATCTACCGAAAATATCAATGAAACATACATAAACTTTAAAAAAAAAGGTGAGTATCCCTATTAGCCAGCTGATCTCTGACCAAATTTGGAGACAAAAACATGGCACCAATCATTTTGTCCGGACTATTTTTAGAAAGTCTTTGTAGAATAAGTGTAAGTTTGGTTATTTTCACACCTTCTCTGTTTTGTTCCACTACAAATCAAACAGACTTACAATGGTGATAAATTATCTTGTAATTTCAACACTGTTCAGGGCGAATGGTGTGTTTTACTTTAATGAAACACAAGGATATCATTATCTCGTCTTGTGGTGTTTTTAGGCAATTTTCCACTCTGATGGACAATAAATCGGCTTTCTTCTAGGGCTGTCAGCGTTAACGCGTTAATCACGATTAGATTAATGCAATCCATAACGCGTTAATTTTTTTAAATTGCATTTTAATTTTGCAGTACCTTCTACTCCCCCGTAGACGGCTCCTCTAGCTGTAGCGCTATGCTTTGAAGTGGCCTCCTGCAGTAAACCTACCGCGCTGATGGAAAGTAAGAGAGCTACTGGACTTTTGAACGGCTTGTTTAACTTTAAAACACTTCCAGACGCTTCAGTTGACAAGTCAAAAGTAAAATGCAACCTGTGTCAAACGGAGTTTAACTACCACCGGAGTACGTGGAGTTTGAGTTAGCACCTCCACGCTAAACACCCAGGTGCAGCCAAGCCAGCCTCAGCTCCACCAAAGGACCATTTTGGAGTGTGGGAGTCGCAGCAGAGCCGTGATTGATTCCCAGTTAAGACACTCTGGTAAGAAATGCTTTACATTATGGGCTTAAAACTGCCTTCAAATGGAAAATAACAGGATTTTAAACATGACATTCAAAACGCCATTAATCGTGATTAACTATGGAAATTCTGCGATTAATCTCGATTAAAAAAATTAATCGTTTGACAGCCCTAGTTTTTTCTTTATTCTGGATTCAGCTGAGAAAGGGACTCTCAGTTGTTGAAATGTTGAAATGTCCTAAAGACTAGAGTCCATGTTTTGCCAGTCGTCTGTTGTTTCAGTGGGCGTCAGCATCAAGGCAGCAGATGGAGGCGGGAGGAGTAACAGGCTGGTTAAAAGGTTGGCTCTGCTGCAGACGCCCTGCAGGCAGCGTCAACCAGCGACCACTAATCTCAACTCCATCTGAGACAACACAAACTATCATCGCCTGCTGCACAGCATCCTCACTCTCTGCTGCGTTACCCCCCCCCACCCCCCTCCTCCCCTCCTCCTCCCGTGGAGCATCAGCCAACGCTTCAGGTGCTGTTTAGTGCAGTTACCATCACAATGCTCCGTGCCCAAACAGATCAACTCTCTGGTAATTAAGAATTTGTGATGTGCCACTTTTTTCTTTTTTTTTTTGAGCTATCCTGGATGATAAATATTGTTTATACATCATGTGGCACAATTTGCACAAGTTTTATAGAACACTGAAACTTGCAAAACTCATAAATTATAAGATAAGGAGTCAACCGAATGAATATTTGAACAGTGTTAATGTTATATATTCATATATTTCACCAAGCAGAAAACACTTGCTCATTTGTATCTCACATCCTGCTCCATCTTCTATCTCCACTTTGATAGTAAAGCTGCTATAATCTCTATATTTTATAATAATAACTCATTTTCATTCAAGGGCCACATACAGACCTATTTTTTTCTCATGTGGGCCGGATCATTAAAAAGAAAAAAGGAAGGAAGGAAGGAAGGAAGGAAATAAGAAGGGAGGGAAGGAAGGAAAGACAGACAAAAGGAAGGAGGGAAGAAAGGTAAAAAGGACAGACAGAAGGAAGGAAGGAAGGAAAGAAGGAAGGACATATGGAAAGAAGGAAGGAAGGCCAGACAGAAGGAAGGACAGATTGAAGAAAGGAAGGAAAGAGGGATATATGGATGGAAGGAAGGAAGGAAGGAAAGAAGGAAGGACAGATGGAAGAAAGGAAGGACAGATGGAAGGAAGAAAGGAAGGAGCGAATAAGGGAAAAAAGGAAGGTAGGGAGGACGGACAGACGGACGGAAGGGAGAAAGGACAGATGGAAGGAAGGACATAAGGAAGGAAGGGAGGAAGGACAGACTGAAGGAAGGAAAAGAACACAGGAGGGAAAGTGGGCCGGATTGCACCCCTCGGAGGGCCGGTTCTAGCCCTCGGGCCGCATGTTTGACCCCCCTGATGTAAGAAATGAAAGTGTAATGTGTTAGTGAGTGGTATAAATGAACCTACAGATCATTACCAGTGACTCTGCAGCTTTATAGTGAGTCTCATTGTGTTGCTGTCCGGCTGCAACTTACATCCTGCAGCCTCAAATCATCAATCTTCCAGTCACCGTGTAGCCCTCGCTAACATGCCGGCTATCAGCAGCTGCCCCTCCCCGTCGCTTAATAGGAAAATGATTCAGTGTGTGGGATTCCTTTTACCTTCATCACCCCACAGTGCGTTTCTTATATCATTTGATTCACTACGAATAAAACGGACTGAAGGTGTTATTCTGAAGAATTGTCAGATGTTATCTGCTGAGTAAATTACAGCTGAGGTGGGATATCGAGGATTTTCCCTCCAGTCTGCACTTCGCCTTTCTGTCAAACACACACAGGGGGAGAAGCAATGTTATTAAAGGTGTGTGAACATCAGTGCTGCTCGATCATTTACTGAATAAAAGTACCTGCAAGGCAATAAATGATGTAGTACATGATGTAGTATGCAGTATTACAGTAAAAGTACTGCAGTATTATAGTGATGTAGTATGTAGTATTACAGTAAAAGTACTGCAGTATTATAGTGATGTAGTATGCAGTATTACAGTAAAAGTACTGCAGTATTATAGTGATGTAGTATGCAGTATTACAGTAAAAGTATCAATCAATCTCAATCAATCTTTATTTGTATAGCGCCAAATCACAACAAAGTTATCTCAAGGCACTTTACACATAGAGCAGGTTCTAAACCGAACTCTTCAGGTTTTAACTTTAAAGAGACCCAACATTCCCACATGAGACACAGTGGCGAGAAAAAACTCCCTTTTAACAGGAAGTAACCTCAGAACCAGACTCAGAGTGGGAGAACATCTGCCTCGACCGGTTGGAGTAGAGAGGAGAGAAAGGAAGGATAGAGGAGAGAGGCACAATGAAAATCAACAATGGAGCCAGATGGTCCGGGACTGGAATCCGTCATCCGGACGTCTACAGGCCCAGATTACTGCAGTATTATGAGTGATGTAGTATGCAGTATTACAGTAAAAGTACTGCAGTATTATAGTCATGTAGTATGCAGTATTACAGTAAAAGTACTGCAGTATTATAGTCATGTAGTATGCAGTATTACAGTAAAAGTACTGCAGTATTATAGTGATGTAGTATGCAGTATTACAGTAAAAGTACTGCAGTATTATGAGTGATGTAGTATGCAGTATTACAGTAAAAGTACTGCAGTATTATAGTGATGTAGTATGCAGTATTACAGTAAAAGTACTGCAGTATTATAGTGATGTAGTATGCAGTATTACAGTAAAAGTACTGCAGTATTATAGTGATGTAGTATGCAGTATTACAGTAAAAGTACTGCAGTATTATGAGTGATGTAGTATGCAGTATTACAGTAAAAGTACTGCAGTATTATAGTGATGTAGTATGCAGTATTACAGTAAAAGTACTGCAGTATTATAGTGATGTAGTATGCAGTATTACAGTAAAAGTACTGCAGTATTATGAGTGATGTAGTATGCAGTATTACAGTAAAAGTACACAAGCTTTGAATGTGAAGAAAACACTTTGATCACTGTTGATAAAATCGTGTTTATTGATTATTGAAGCTTCAGATTGTTGACACATCCAATCAGTAAAGTGTGATCAATGATTTCATGTTCAGATTGACTTCATCCACACAGTCAGTTAGTGTAACCCAGAATGTCAGCTATGTACAAGAACATCATTAATGATTATTATCATGATCATTACAGTTTGATTGAACATTTCTTTATGAATTTACAAAGTGATGAGAACAAAATATCTGTGATGAAGGAAGTTCTGCTGTTTTCTCTGTTTAAGAAACAACAGACACAAATACATCAATACAAACATGAAACTAACATTTAGAACAAAGACAAGTTCCCATTTTCATCTACCGAAAATATCAACGACACATACATAAAGTTTAAAAAAAGGTGAATATCCCTATTAGCATGCCAGCTGATCTCTGAGCAGCTCAGAAACATGGAGACAAAAACATGAAGAATTACAACATCTGACACATGAAGTCTGAAATGACTTCTGTCTATTTCAGTTTACACAACTCAACTGCTCCATAATAAACATAAAGTCCAGCATAGAGAGGCTGAGTGAATGTGGTCTGGACTCTGTGGAGGAGAGTCATGGTTTTAGAGATGCTGTAGAAGGACAGAATACCTGCTCTGTGATCCAGGTACACTCCGACTCTGTAGGAACCAGGACCTGAGACGGGAGTATCACTGTTGTTGAACATAAATGTATAATAGTCAGCGTCACAATTTAAAGCCCAAGATTTGTCATTACGTCCAAACTCGGATTCATCTCCTGTTCTGCTGATATTCTTGTATGCGACTACTACATAAACTATTCCTCTGTACTCCACCTCCCAGTAACAACGTCCAGTCACACTCTCTCTACTCAGGACCTGACGATGATCAGTGAATCTGTCTGTGTGACTAGAATAAGACTGTTTTTGATCCATCCATATTACCTTTCTGTTCCCCTCAGATAATAACAGTAGTGTGTTTGCTGTGTTTGGATCCAGAGTAATTTCACGTGAATATTTTAAGAACTCAGCTCTGGTCTTGGGCTCTGGTTCTGGTTCTGGTTCTGACAGTAAAACGTCCACTCCAGTCACTGCCCGTGAGATGTTTGTCCATTTGTCCCTCAGGATGTCCTGTAGTTTATCTCTGAGCTCTGACACAGCTGCTGTCACATCCTCAAAGTATCTGAGAGGACGGATATTGATGCTGGATGAGTCTGTAGGTTCACTGAGTTGTGACACTGAGGGGTAGTTGTGTAGAAACTGGTTGTGATCCTCTGTGTGTGAGAGCTGCTTCAGTTCAGCGTCTTTCCTCTTCAGCTCAGTGATCTCCTGCTGCAGCTTCTCCTGAAGCTCTTTGACTCTACTCACTTCAGTTTCCTGCTGGGATCTGATCTGCTGCTTCACATCAGAGCTTCTTTTCTGGAGGAGACGGATCAGCTGAGTGAAGATCTTCTCACTGTCCTCCACTGCTTTATCAGCAGAGCGACTGACGGCCTCCACCTCCTGTTGAAGCAGCTTCACATCTTTCTTTCTGTCCTGGATTCTCTGCTGGATGTTTAGTCGACTCACCTCGAGCTCTCTCTGCCTCTCAGTCCTTTCTGCTGCAGCTGGGACTGTGTCGTGGCCTTTATGATCCTCCACAGAGCACAGATAACAGATTATCTGCTGATCAGTACGGCAGAATATCTTCATCACCTCATCATGACGAGAGCAGATGTTCTCCTGGAGCTTCTCCGAGGGCTCCACCAGCTTGTGTTTCTTAAATTGACCAACAGTGTAATGAGGCTGGAGGTGATTCTCACAGTAAGAGATCAGACACTGCAGACAGGACTTGAAGGCTTTCAGCTTCCTCCCAGTGCAGACATCACAGGCCACATCTTCAGGTCCAGCATAGCAGTGATCAGCAGCAGCAGCTTGGAGTCCGGTCTTCTTCAGCTGCTCCACTAAAGCTGCTAACATGGTGTTTTTCTTCAGGACAGGCCTCGGTGTGAATGCCTGTCTGCACTGAGGGCAGCTGTAGATCTTCCTCTCATCCTCTCCATCCCAGAATCCTTTAATACATCTGATACAGTAGCTGTGTCCACAGGTAGTAGTCACCGGATCATTCAGTAGATCCAGACAGATCACACAAGAGAAGGTTTCTCGGTCCAGCTGATCTTTCTCCGCCATTTCAGCTCTCAGAGGCAACGACTGACTGAGCTTCACTTCCTGATAAGTGAAACAGGTTTGAACAGATCTGAACACGTGAGTCTTCAGAAATGCAGTCTGACAGCTCTGTGCTGCGTCACATGTTGGTTACACCCATCTACAACCTGAAGATCTGACGGGAGGGAACAATGAAATCTGATCCCAGAGTGGAGCCAGTTGTGTGTGTTGTTTGTGTTTGAAATACAAGCAAATAAAACCAGTTATTCTCATCCAGAAACTCTGCTGATAAATGTCTACCTTTGACTGTCACATGATTCTCTGTAGAAACTGTCAGCAGCAGTACTGGAAGAAGTACTCAGATACTTTACTGCAGTAAAAGTACTTATACTGCAATGTACAAATACTCTATTACAAGTAAAAGTACCACATGAAACATCCTCCTACAGTAAAAGTACTGCAGTATTATAGTGATGTAGTATGCAGTATTACAGTAAAAGTACTGCAGTATTATAGTGATGTAGTATGCAGTATTACAGTAAAAGTACTGCAGTATTATAGTGATGTAGTATGCAGTATTACAGTAAAAGTACTGCAGTATTATAGTGATGTAGTATGCAGTATTACAGTAAAAGTACTGCAGTATTATAGTGATGTAGTATGCAGTATTACAGTAAAAGTACTGCAGTATTATAGTGATGTAGTATGCAGTATTACAGTAAAAGTACTGCAGTATTATAGTGATGTAGTATGCAGTATTACAGTAAAAGTACTGCAGTATTATAGTGATGTAGTATGCAGTATTACAGTAAAAGTACTGCAGTATTATAGTGATGTAGTATGCAGTATTACAGTAAAAGTACTGCAGTATTATAGTAAAAGTACTGCACTATTATAGTGATGTAGTATGCAGTATTACTACTTTATATACAGTTAGCTAGTTTATACTACTTTATATACAGTTAGCTAGTTTATACTACTTTATATACAGTTAGCTAGTTTATACTACTTTATATACAGTTAGCTAGTTTATACTACTTTATATACAGTTAGCTAGTTTACACTACTTTATATACAGTTAGCTAGTTTACACTACTTTATATACAGTTAGCTAGTTTACACTACTTTATATACAGTTAGCTAGTTTATACTACTTTATATACAGTTAGCTAGTTTATACTACTTTATATACAGTTAGCTAGTTTATACTACTTTATATACAGTTAGCTAGTTTACACTACTTTATGTACAGTTAGCTAGTTTACACTACTTTATGTACAGTTAGCTAGTTTACACTACTTTATATACAGTTAGCTAGTTTATACTACTTTATATACAGTTAGCTAGTTTATACTACTTTATATACAGTTAGCTAGTTTATACTACTTTATACAATTAGCTAGTTTACGCTACTTTATACAGTTAGCTAGTTTACGCTACTTTATATACAGTTAGCTAGTTTATACTACTTTATATACAGTTAGCTAGTTTACTACTTTATGTACAGTTAGCTAGTTTATACTACTTTATATACAGTTAGCTAGTTCATACTACTTTATATACGGTTAGCTAGTTTATATTACTTTATATACAGTTAGCTAGTTTACTACTTTATGTACAGTTAGCTAGTTTACACTACTTTATATACAGTTAGCTAGTTTACTACTTTATATACAGTTAGCTAGTTTACACTACTTTATATACAGTTAGCTAGTTTACTACTTTATATACAGTTAGCTAGTTTATACTACTTTATGTACAGTTAGCTAGTTTACACTACTTTATATACAGTTAGCTAGTTTACTACTTTATATACAGTTAGCTAGTTTACACTACTTTATATACAGTTAGCTAGTTTACTACTTTATATACAGTTAGCTAGTTTATACTACTTTATATACAGTTAGCTAGTTTACTACTTTATATACAGTTAGCTAGTTTATATTACTTTATGTACAGTTAGCTAGTTTACTACTTTATGTACAGTTAGCTAGTTTACACTACTTTATGTACAGTTAGCTAGTTTACACTACTTTATATACAGTTAGCTAGTTTACACTACTTTATATACAGTTAGCTAGTTTACACTACTTTATATACAGTTAGCTAGTTTATACTACTTTATATACAGTTAGCTAGTTTATACTACTTTATATACAGTTAGCTAGTTTATACTAATTTATATACAGTTAGCTAGTTTATACTACTTTATATACGGTTAGCTAGTTTATACTACTTTATATACGGTTAGCTAGTTTATACTACTTTATATACAGTTAGCTAGTTTACACTACTTTATATACGGTTAGCTAGTTTACGCTACTTTATATACAGTTAGCTAGTTTATACTACTTTATATATAGTTAGCTAGTTTATACTACTTTATATACAGTTAGCTAGTTTATACTACTTTATATACAGTTAGCTAGTTTATACTACTTTATATACAGTTAGCTAGTTTACACTACTTTATATAGTTAGCTCAACCTGTACTACAGTAAAGTACATTAGTATATTTCTATCATTAGTGTGTATGTGTTCAGGTTGTGTGTTTGCATTTGGTCCATTTATTAATTTTAATGTTTGAAAAATAAAACTAAAACACTTTGATATTATAAAGCCATTAAATTAAATCTGAACGAGCAGCAGCAGCAGCAGCAGCAGCACCTTGTTCATAGTTTGAGAAGTTTCCAGAAACACATTAGCAGCCGTGTCAAATTTCAATAAATCCTTCACATCAGCAGAACACACAGAAAAACAAACCAATTCTTCTTCTTCTCCTTCTTCTCTTCCTTCTCTCAGCCTCCTGTTTTATCCCTGACAGATTTATTCTTTATTTATAAAATGAATTGGATATGATAATTAGGTGTTGTGCAGCGTGACCGCGTGGCTCCACACTGAATCACATCCCATCTTCCCTCTCACTGCTCCACTTGATTCGCTTGCATCTAAACTTTTATCTCTATGGCAGAAAAAGAGAAAAAAAAGAAAAAGCTTTTATTTTTTTATTCGCCTTGCTCTTTTTTTTACGCTTCTGTGATCAACTCTGAGGTCACAGGAGTTTTCAGAGTCCTTTCCGTCCTTCCTTACTCCCTCCCTCCCTCCCTCCTTACTCCTTTCTTTCTTCCTTCCTTCCTCCTTCCTTCCTTCCAGCCTTCCTCCTTTTTCTTCCTCCCTTCCTTCTCTCCTTACTTCATATCTCTTTTCCTCCCTCTTACTCCTTCCTTCCTTCCTTCCTCACTTCCTTCTTTCCTCACTTCCTTCCTTCCTTCCGTCCTCCCTCCTTACTCCTTTCCTTCCTTCCTTCCGTCCTCCCTCCTTACTCCTTTCCTTCCTTCCTTTCTTCCTCCTTCCCTCCTTACTCCTTTCCTTCCTTCCTTTCCCTCCTTACTCCTTAACTTCTTAATTCATGGATAAAAGTGAACGAACCAGATAACTCCCTCCCTCCTTACTGCTTTCCTCCTTACTCCTTTCCTTCCTTCCTTCCTTCCTTTCTTCCTCCCTCCCTCCTTACTGCTTTCCTCCTTACTCCTTTCCTTCCTTCCTTTCTTCCTCTTTCCCTCCTTACTCCTTTCCTTCCTTCCTTCCTTTCTTCCGTCCTCCCTCCTTACTCCTTTCCTTCCTTCCTTTCTTCCGTCCTCCCTCCTTACTCCTTTCCTTCCTTCCTTTCTTCCTCCCTCCCTCCCTCCTTACTCCTTTCCTTCCTTCCTTTCTTCCTCCCTCCCTCCCTCTTTACTCCTTTCCTTCCTTCCTTTCCCTCCTTACTCCTTAACTTCTTAATTCATGGATAAAAGTGAACGAACCAGATAACTCCCTCCCTCCTTACTGCTTTCCTTCCTTCCTTTCTTCCTCCCTCCCTCCTTACTGCTTTCCTCCTTACTCCTTTCCTTCCTTCCTTTCTTCCTCCTTCCCTCCTTACTCCTTTCCTTCCTTCCTTTCTTCCTCCCTCCCTCCTTACTCCTTTCCTTCCTTCCTTTCTTCTTCCCTCCCTCCTCCCTCCTTTCCTTCCTTCCTTCCTTTCTTCCTCCCTCCATCCCTCCTTACTCATTTCCTTCCTTCCTAATTAGGTGTTGTGCAGCGTGACCGCGTGGCTCCACACTGAATCACATCCCATCTTCCCTCTCACTGCTCCACTTGATTCGCTTGCATCTAAACTTTTATCTCTATGGCAGACGACAAAAAAAAGAAAAAGAAAAAAAGAAAAAACTTTTATTTTTTTATTCGCCTTGCTCTTTTTTTACGCTTCTGTGATCATCTCTGAGGTCACAGGAGTTTTCAGTCAGAGTCCTTTCCGTCCTTCCTTACTCCTTTCCTTCCTTCCTTCCGTCCTCCCTCCTTACTCCTTTCCTTCCTTCCTTTCTTCCTCCCTCCCTCCCTCCTTACTCCTTTCCTTCCTTCCTTCCTTTCTTCCTCCCTCCCTCCCTCTTTACTCCTTTCCTTCCTTTCTTTCCCTCCTTACTCCTTAACTTCTTAATTCATGGATAAAAGTGAACGAACCAGATAACTCCCTCCCTCCTTACTGCTTTCCTTCCTTCCTTCCTTCCTTTCTTCCTCCCTCCCTCCTTACTGCTTTCCTCCTTACTCCTTTCCTTCCTTCCTTCCTTCCTTTCTTCCTCCCTCCCTCCTTACTCCTTTCCTTCCTTCCTTTCTTCCTCCTTCCCTCCTTACTCCTTTCCTTCCTTCCTTTCTTCCTCCCTCCCTCCTTACTCCTTTCCTTCCTTCCTTTCTTCTTCCCTCCCTCCTCCCTCCTTTCCTTCCTTCCTTCCTTTCTTCCTCCCTCCATCCCTCCTTACTCCTTTCCTTCCTTCCTTCCGTCCTCCCTCCTTACTCCTTTCCTTCCTTCCTTTCTTCCTCCCTCCCTCCCTCTTTACTCCTTTCCTTCCTTCCTTCCGTCCTCCCTCCTTACTCCTTTCCTTCCTTCCTTTCTTCCTCCCTCCCTCCCTCCTTACTGCTTTCCTCCTTACTCCTTTCCTTCCTTCCTTTCTTCCTTCCTTCCCTCCTTACTCCTTTCCTTCCTTCCTTTCTTCCTCCCTCCCTCCTTACTGCTTTCCTCCTTACTCCTTTCCTTCCTTCCTTTCTTCCTCCTTCCCTCCTTACTCCTTTCCTTCCTTCCTTTCTTCCTCCCTCCCTCCCTCCTTACTCCTTTCCTTCCTTCCTTTCTTCCTCCCTCCCTCCCTCTTTACTCCTTTCCTTCCTTCCTTTCCCTCCTTACTCCTTAACTTCTTAATTCATGGATAAAAGTGAACGAACCAGATAACTCCCTCCCTCCTTACTGCTTTCCTCCTTACTCCTTTCCTTCCTTCCTTCCTTCCTTCCTTTCTTCCTCCCTCCCTCCTTACTGCTTTCCTCCTTACTCCTTTCCTTCCTTCCTTTCTTCCTCCTTCCCTCCTTACTCCTTTCCTTCCTTCCTTTCTTCCTCCCTCCCTCCTTACTCCTTTCCTTCCTTCCTTTCTTCTTCCCTCCCTCCTTTCCTTCCTTCCTTCCTTTCTTCCTCCCTCCATCCCTCCTTACTCCTTTCCTTCCTTCCTTCCTTCCTTTCTTCCTCCCTCCCTCCTTACTGCTTTCCTCCTTACTCCTTTCCTTCCTTCCTTCCTTCCTTTCTTCCTCCCTCCCTCCTTACTGCTTTCCTCCTTACTCCTTTCCTTCCTTCCTTTCTTCCTCTTTCCCTCCTTACTCCTTTCCTTCCTTCCTTTCTTCCTCCCTCCCTCCTTACTCCTTTCCTTCCTTCCTTTCTTCTTCCCTCCCTCCTCCCTCATTTCCTTCCTTCCTTCCTTTCTTCCTCCCTCCATCCCTCCTTACTCATTTCCTTCCTTCCTAATTAGGTGTTGTGCAAGCGTGACCGCGTGACTCCACACTGAATCACATCCCATCTTCCCTCTCACTGCTCCACTTGATTCGCTTGCATCTAAACTTTTATCTCTATGGCAGACGACAAAAAAGAAAAAAAGGAAAAAGCTTTTATTTTTTTATTCGCCTTGCTCTTTTTTTCCGCTTCTGTGATCAACTCTGAGGTCACAGGAGTTTTCAGTCAGAGCAATATGACCCTGAAAGTGCATTATTGGGTTGCGACTTGTGTGCACTTTTAGGATTTTTAGTTGCTTTCTTTTTTTTTTCTTTTTCTTTTTCCTCCTCCTCCTCGGTAAGATTGATTTTTCTATTTTAGATATTTTATTATTTATCAAGATTCTTAATTCATGGATAAAAGTGAACGAACCAGATGCTGTGAAGTCAGACCTGGTGCTTTTATGTGAGGAGGAGGAGGAGGGGACGGGGGGAGAGAAAAAAAAAAAAGCATCTCAGCAAGTATTTGGAAATGTGCAGTCAGGAGTGACCTAGATAAATATGCTGAATAACCCCCCCCCACCCCCATCCCCTCCCCTCTCCCCTCTATCCTCCATCCCTCCTTCATCCCGCCACACTTTCGCTCCATCAATTATTAATTCATGCTTCTCCATCTGAAGGCCACAGACTCTCCAGTGAGCCCAAAATGAGAGCCAGGACATAAACAATAAAAAAAAAAAGAAAAGGAAAGGAAAGGCTTCTTCTGTCTGGAGAAGTTATTTCATGTGGAGTCAGCTCATCTTTATTATAAGATCTAATTTACACCAACAGTAGAATAAACCAGATTTAAATGGTTTTATTTTATATAAACTTGTAATAATAGATCAGATCATTCAAGCAGTTTCTTTATTCTTGCTTATTGATTTTTTAGTGTCCATGTTGGTTTAGTTTAAATTTAAATATACAGAGTCCTAGCGGAGAGACTGACGGAGACCCGGCGGATGGATATACGGAGACCCGGTGGAGAGAAAGATGGGGACACGGCGGAGAGACTGACGGAAACCCGGCGGATGGATATACGGAGACCCGGTGGAGAGAAAGATGGGGACACGGCGGAGAGACTGACGGAGACCCGGTGGAGACAAAGATGGAGACCCGGCGGATGGATATACGGAGACCCGGTGGAGAGACTGATGGAGACCCGGCGGAGGGATACACGGAGACCCAGCGGAGTAACGGACTGAGGTCTGGCAGAGGGACGGACTGAGACCCGGCGGAGGGATACACAGCGACCGGGCAGACTAACGGACGAAGACCCGGCGGAGGAGCGGAGAGTGAAGACGGACGCTGGTCTGCCGGACAAGTGAGTAACATCAGCGCTGCTTCACATAAACTGTTATAACGTTACCTGCTGACATTCAGCTCACTGTCTAGTTAGTCAGGATATGTTGTTGTGATGCTAGCTGTAAAGTAGCAGAGTTGTTACTACAGCTGTTTGACGCTCTGCACGTTAGCATCGCGGCTAACGTAACCTACAACGTAGCTGCTGTGTGTGTAGCTGCTCGCTTTGTATCTGGTGTTTGTTCACTGCTTTCAAAGTGTTTACAGTCATGAAGACATATAAACACAGGTTTGCTATCACAATAATCTCACATGAGTGTTAGCCAGGCTAGCCACCTGTACTATCAGAGCTATAAATGCTGCTATCAAACTGTAGCTGCGCAGTGGTTACGTCCGTTACCATGACAATGCGTCCATGAACTTCGGGGTTGGAGCCTCAGAAGGAGCACAAAGTCATCATAGTCCACTTAAATATACCTCCTCTCATGTGTTCCTGTGTCTCTAGTCTGTCTCTTGGTGATGGGGGCGTTGCTACCTGCTGCTGATCACCTGCACACCTGCCTTCCTTCCTCCCTCCCTCCTTACTCCTTTCCTTTCTTCCTCCCTCCCTCCTTACTACTTTCCTTCCTTCTTTCCTTCCTTCCTCCCTCCCTCCCTCCCTCCCTCCCTCCCTCCTTACTCCTTTCCTTCATTCCTTACTCCTTTCCTTCCTTTCTTCTTTCCTTCCTTCCTTCCTCCCTCCTTACTCCTTTCCGTCCTTCCTTCCTTCCTTCCTCCCTCCCTCCCTCCCTCCCTCCCTCCCTCCTTACTCCTTTCCTTCATTCCTTACTCCTTTCCTTCCTTTCTTCTTTCCTTCCTCCCTCCTTACTCCTTTCCATCCTTCCTTACTCCTTTCCTTCCTTCCTTCCTTCCTCTCTCTCTTAATGTTTCCTTCGTTATTTTCCTCCTTCCCTCTTTCTTTGCTCCCTCCTCCTTCCATACTTCTTTCCTTCTTAAAATAACATCAACTCTTCACACAACATGTCACTCTCTCTCTCTATTAGTCCTGTATTTCCTTATATTCTGCAAAGGTTACACTCACTATACATATGATTTCATCATGTTTGTCACTCCCCCCCGCCCCACTGCCCCCCCCCCCCCATATCTCTGCCCATGTACAGCAGCGTCTGCCTTACTAAGGAGCTTTCTAAAAAAGCGACAGTAGCCATTCTTCATGAACAAAGCAACATGTCAGCCACTGCAGCGCTGGCAC